>NC_057809.1:496633330-496849599 GCF_018294505.1 Triticum aestivum | reverse complement strand
CAAGCCGCCGCGCCGCCCCGCCGCCTTGTTGCCGCGCCGCCGCCCCTCACTTGAGCCGCCGCCGCCGCTTGCCCTCGTCACCGCCACCCCACGTTGCCCCGCCGCTCGCCGGAGCCACCCGCCGTGCTGGACCTCGCCGGAGGTAGAACCGTTCGGTTTTAATAAAAAACCCCAGATCGGTTTTTTTAGAAACCCTAGTTTTTTTATAGATCGGTTTACCGGTTTTCATAGTTTAGTTACTTTGCGGACGTTCGTCCGTACATTCGTTTTAACGAACGGAGTTCACTCGTTAATAACAGACAATGAACGCTCGTTCGTTAGCCTGTTCGTCAGTTTTCTTTTCTTGGATTTTTCCGCGATTATTTTCAATCGCGATTTCTGATCCGATTTTCGTTTTAGTTTATCTTTTCGCTCGTTTGTCGGAATCAGGCGATTCAAGTGCCTAGATCTTCGTCTCGAAACCCTCTTTCCGTTTAACCAACTTGAACAAGATTTTGCTACTGTAAAATTTGGCCTTAGTTCAGATTAGTAAATAGATCTTGTTTCTTTCGTAGTTTGAGTTCTGTTGCTCCGTTTGATTTGATTCTTTTTGCAAACCAGAGTTCTTAAGTTGAACTTTCTGGTTAGATCTTCTTATTCGATTTTATCCGTGTTTCGTTGCTTGATTGCTCATGTATGCTTTTGTTTGTTTGCGATAGAACACCCGTAGTGTGAAGCGTGCTACTACGAATCCCTAGGTTTTGCGAATCATCAGCAAGGCAAGTAACACTTTGATCATACCCCTTTATCACCCAGTTTTTATGCATTAGTTCCAATCCTGAAACATTGCATGGTTAGGTTGTGATTTAACAGGTGGGTTGGGAAGTAGTTGATGAGGTAGAACCTATTGCCCTGTTATTATCAAACCCTTGGGAGTTACTTCTACGCATTGCTTATATTGCTATGCTATACTCGTAGACGTGGTTTGGGTGAGTGAAAACCATGACAGATGTGAGATTGTTAATTAATGGTTCAACTTAAGGTGGCAACTTGAATACACATCTGGGTGGATTGTTTGTTGGGCACCTGGGGAATCCAGTGTTGTCCTAGGATATAGAGTACCTGTGTGATAATCCTATGGTCCGCCACCCAGGCTCAGAGGGAACTGAGATATTTTCATGCTAGAAACTTCCGTGTGCAGCCACAAGCTATTATGGGCTCTAGCATAGTTGAGTAAGTTGCGTGAAGCTCCCGAAGAGGTGGATCAGCATGTAGAGGGATGTAGGTTTGGTATGGTCTGCCCGGTGCCCCAGAGTAAGGGGTTAATGCTTCTGAAAGACTGTGTCTCGGTCATCCGTTTCTCAAACACCATGTAGTACGAGAAATCCAATGGAGGAGATCGAGTCTTGTGTATACTCTTGATGATCTTAAGTGCATTAGTCCCACTCTATGTCAACATAAAATAAATTTGGAAGAAGATGCTAAACCAGTTCGTGATCATCAACGACGGCTGAATCCTAAAATGAAAGAAGTGGTAAGAAAGGAAATACTAAAGCTCCTTGAGGCAGGTATAATCTATCCCATTGCTGATAGTCAGTGGGTAAGTCCTGTCCATTGTGTCCCTAAGAAGGGAGGTATTACTGTCGTTCCTAATGATAAGGATGAATTGATTCCTCAAAGAATTATTACAGGTTATTGGATGGTAATTGATTTCTGCAAATTAAATAAGGCCACTAAAAAGGATCATTACCCCTTACCTTTTATCGGTCAAATGCTAGAAATATTATCCAAACATACACATTTTTGCTTTCTAGATGGTTATTCTGGTTTCTCTCAAATACCTGTGTCAGTCAAGGATCAATCAAAGACAACTTTTACTTGCCCTTTTGGTACTTTTGCTTATAGTCGTATGCCATTTGGTTTATGTAATGCACCTGCTACCTTTCAAAGATGCATGATGGCTATATTCTTTGACTTTTGTGAAAAGATTTGTGAGGTTTTCATGGACGATTTCTCTGTCTATGGATCTTCTTTTGATGATTGCTTGAGCAACCTTGATCGAGCTTTGCAGAGATGTGAAGAAAATAATCTTGTCTTGAATTGGGAAAAGTGCCACTTTATGGTTAATGAAGGTATTGTCTTGGGGCATAAAATTTCTGAAAGAGGTATTGAAGTTGATAAAGCCAAGGTTGATGATATTGAAAAGATGTTATGCCCCAAGGACATCAAAGGTATAAGAAGTTTCCTTGGTCATGTCGGATTTTATAGGAGGTTCATTAAGGACTTCTCAAAAATTTCTCGGCCTCTGACTAATTTATTACAAAAAGATATACCATTTGTCTTTGATGATGATTGTGTAGAAGCATTTGAAATACTTAAGAAAGCATTGATCTCTGCACCTATTGTTCAACCACCTGATTGGAATTTACCCTTTGAAATTATGTGTGATGCTAGTGATTATGTTGTAGGTGCTATTCTAGGGCAAAGAGTTGATAAGAAATTAAATGTTATTCAATATGATAGTAAAACTCTAGACAATGCTCAGTTTATGCTACTACTAAAAAGAATTCTTAGCAGTTGTATTTGCTTGTGATAAGTTCAGACCTTATATTGTTGATTCTAAAGTAACTATTCACACTAATCATGCTGCTATTAAATATCTTATGGAAAAGAAAGATGCTAAACCTAGACTTATTAGATGGGTTCTCTTGCTACAAGAATTTGACTTACATATTGTTGATAGAAAGGGAGCTGAGAACCCCGTTGCAGACAACTTGTCTGGGTTAGAAAATGTGCTTGATGACCCACTACCTATTGATGATAGCTTTCCTGATGAGAAATTAAATGTGATAAATGCTTCACATACTGCTCCATGGTATGCTGATTATGCTAATTACATTGTTGCCAAATTCATACCACCTAGTTTCACATACTAGCAAAAGAAAAAGTTCTTATATGATTTGAGGCATTACTTTTGGGATGACCCACATATTTATAAAGAAGGGGTAGATGGTGTTATTAGACGTTGTGTACCTGAGCATGAATAGGAACAGATCCTACGCAAGTGTCACTCCGAAGCTTATGGAGGACACCATGCTGGGGATAGAACTGCACATAAGGTATTGCAATCTGGTTTTTATTGGCCTACTATCTTCAAGGATGCCCGTAAGTTTGTCTTATCTTGTGATGAATGTCAAAGAATTGGTAATATTAGTAGACGTCAAGAAATGCCTATGAACTATTCACTCGTTATTGAACCATTTGATGTTTGGGGCTTTGACTATATGGGACCTTTTCCTGCCTCTAATGGTTATACACATATTTTAGTTGTTGTTGATTACGTTACTAAGTGGGTAGAAGCTATTCCAACTAGTAGTGTTGATCATAACACTTCTATTAAAATGCTTAAAGAAGTTATTTTTCCAAGATTTGGAGTCCCTAGAGATTTAATGACTGATGGTGGTTCACATTTTATTCATGGTGCTTTCCGTAAAATGCTTGCTAAGTATGATGTTAATCATAGAATTGCATCCCCTTATCACCCTCAGTCTAGTGGTCAAGTAGAATTGAGTAATAGAGAGCTCAAATTAATTTTGCAAAAGACTGTCAATAGGTCTAGGAAGAATTGGTCCAAGAAACTTGATGATGCATTATGGGCCTATAGAACTGCATATAAAAATCCTATGGGTATGTCTCCGTATAAAATGGTTTATGGAAAAGCATGTCACTTACCTCTCGAACTAGAACACAAGGCATATTGGGCTATTAAAGAGCTCAATTATGATTGTAAACTTGCCGGTGAGAAGAGGTTATTTGATATTAGCTCACTCGATGAACGGAGAACCCATGCCTATGAAAATGCCAAGTTCTTTAAAGAAAAGGTTAAAAAATGGCATGATAAAAGGATACAAAAGCGAGAGTTTAATGTAGGTGATTATGTATTGCTATACAACTCTCGTTTAAGATTTTTTGCAGGGAAACTTCTCTCTAAATGGGAAGGTCCTTACGTTATCGAGGAGGTCCATCATTCCGGAGCCATAAAAAGCAACAACTTCAAAGGCACATATCCGAAGGTGGTGAACGGCCAAATAATCAAACATTATATCTCAGGTAATCCCATAAATGTTGAAAGCAATGTTATTGAAACCGTAACCCTGGAGGAATACATAAGGGACACTTTCCGAAACGTTTCAGACTCCGAAAAGGAATAGGTATGTGGTACGGTAAGTAAACCGACTCCAAAATAGTTTTTAAGGCAATATTTCTCCGTTTCGGAATATTTAGAAAAATAGAAAAATAAGAAGCAGTCCAAGAAGGACACGAGGCCTAAAGGAGGGTGGAGGGCGCGCCCTACCCTACTAGGCGCGCCCCTACCTCGTGGGCACCTCGTGCGCTCTCCGGACTCCGTTTTCTTGCACAATACGTATTTTGGTCGGTAAAAATTCATTATATAATCTCCCGAAGGTTTTGACTCCTGTATCACGCAAATATCCTCTGTTCTTGTTTCGAGTTGTTTCCTGTCAGGGTCGTCAAGGCCAGGCATCATGTCGTCCCCCTCCTCCAACAATAGTGACAATGCTTGGCTAATTAAGATAGAGCTGAAAAGGGAAGAACCCATGGAGATCAACAAGGATGAAGGGATCAAGAAGGCCACGGAGGATCACGCTCCGGCAGCAGAAGACATCCTTCAACTTGATCACAATCTTCTTACCCCAACTGAGATCGAAGCTTTCAAGATGATTGAGTTAGCTCATATATAGAACAAGTATCTCACACATGGAGATATTTTGTTGAAGGAGCATATTATTGCACTCAAGGGCATTATCCGCAAGCTGGAGGACCTCTTACGCTCGATGTGTGACTATCCATCATCATCTCCATCTTCTCCACCAAAAAATAAGAACTGAGCATTGGGTATGGGCACTCCCCTTGGCAACTGCCAAGCTTGGGGGAGTGCCCTGGTATCGTATCACCATCATCTTTGTCTTTACCATTTATCTTAGTTCGATCCTTTTGGTAATATCTTGATCTAGTAGAATAAAGTTTATGGCATGATCTAGTTTTGAGTTTTGCTTTATGATCCCTCTATGTAATCGAGTCCGTGAGCTATATATAATAAAGATTAGTGTTGAGTCAAGGGCTTGATTATTTTACCATGATCCTAAGTGAATAAAAGAAAAGAGAAATAGATAAAAAAGGAAACAAAGAGATCATATGAATCTTATGGATAGTAATGAGCTCACATAGAAAAAGTATGATGAATAAAAGTTGTTGAGAGTTGACAAACATAGTTTTGGTCATCGTTGCAATTAATAGGAAGTAATAAAGAAAGAGAGGTCTTCACATATAAATATACTATCTTGGACATCTTTCATGATTGTGAGCACTCATTAAAATATGACATGCTAAAGAGTTGATGTTGGATAAGGAAGACAACATAATGGGTTATGTTTTCTTACATCTGAGATAAATTATATTGTCATGGATCATCCAACATGGTTGAGCTTGCCTTTCCCCCTCATGTTAGCCAAATTCATCGCACCAAGTAGAGATACTACTTGTGCTTCCAAATACCCTTAAACCAGTTTTGCCATGAGAGTCCACCATACCTACCTATGGATTGAGTAAGATCCTCCAAGTAAGTTGTCATCGGTGAAAGCAATAA
Source organism: Triticum aestivum (assembly GCF_018294505.1). Lineage (NCBI taxonomy): Eukaryota > Viridiplantae > Streptophyta > Magnoliopsida > Poales > Poaceae > Triticum > Triticum aestivum. Next base: position 496,843,955 of record NC_057809.1, on the reverse strand, counting down.
AAATTGCTCTCTAAATATGTATGACTTATTAGTGTGGGAGAAAATAAACTTTATACGATTGTGTGATATGGAAGAAATAAAAGCGACAGACTGCATAATAAAGGTCCATATCACAAGTGGCAATATAAAGTGATGTTCTTTCGCATTAAGATTTTGTGCATCCAACCATAAAAGCGCATGACAACCTCTGATTCCCTTTGCGAAGGGCCTATCTTTTACTTTTATCTCCTACCTTGCATAAGAGTCATGGTGATCTTCACCCTTCCTTTTTACATTTTATCCTTTGGCAAGCACAGTATGTTGGAAAGATCATGCTATATATGGCTAATTGGATGTGAGTTTTCATGAACTATTATTGTTGACATTACCCTTGAGGTAAAATGTCGGGAGGCAAAATTATAAGCCCCTACCTTTCTCTGTGTCCGATTAAAACTCCATACCCATAAGCATTGCGTGAGTGTCAGCAATTGTGAAAGACTATATGATAGTTGAGTATGTGGACTTGCTGAAAAGCTCTTATATATTGACTCTTTCCTATGTTATGACAAATTGCAATTGCTCCAATGATCGAGATTATAGTTTGTTAGTTTTCAATGAAGTTTATGATTCAGACATGAAATTGTGATTGAATTATTACTCTAGCATAAGAAATCATATGACAAGAATTATGTAAGTTGTTGTTCTAAGAATGATCATGATGCCCTCATGTCCGTATTTTACTTTGATCGACACCTCTATCTCCAAACATGTGGACATATTTTTCGATTTCGGCTTTCTCTTGAGGACAAGCGAGGTCTAAGCTTGGGGAAGTTGATACATCCATTTTGCATCATGCTTTTATATCGACATTTATTGCATTATGGGCTGTTATTACACACTATGTCACAATACTTATGCCTATTCTCTCTTATTTTACAAGGTTTACATAAAGAGGGAGAATGCCGGCAGCTGGGATTCTGGGCTGGAAAAGGAGCAAATATTAGAGACCTATTCTGCACAGCTCCAAAAGTCCCGAAACTTCACGGAAGACGTTTTCAGAATATATAAAAAGTACTGAGCACAAGAAGTTCACCAGGGGGGCCACACCCTGCCCACGAGGGTGGGGGCGCGCCCTACCCCCCTGGGCACGCCCCCTACCTCGTGGGCCCCCTGGTGGCCCTCCGATGGCCATCTTCTGCTATATGGAGTCTTTCCATGAGGAAAAAAATCATAAGCCATCTCCTCGGACGAAACTCCGCCGCCACAAGGCGGAACCTTGGCGGATCCAATCTAGGGCTCCGGCAGAGCTGTTCTGCCGGGGAAACTTCCCTCTGGGAGGGGGAAATCATCGCCATCGTCATCGGCAACGCTCCTCTCATCGGGAGAGGGCAATCTCCATCAACATCTTCACCAGCACCATCTCCTCTCAAAACCCTAGTTCATCTCTTGTATCCAATTCTTGTCTCCAAGTCCGGGATTGGTACTAGTAGGTTGCTAGTAGTGTTAATTACTCCTTGTAGTTGATTCTAGTTGGTTTATTTGGTGGAAGATCATATGTTCAGATCCTATATGCATATTAATACCCCTCTGATTATGAACATGATTATGCTTTGTGAGTAGTTACGTTTGTTCCTGAGGACATGAGAGAAGTCTTGCTATCAGTAGTCATGTGAATTTGGTATTCGTTCAATATTTTGACGAGATGTATGTTGTCTCTCCTCTAGTGGTGTTATGTGAACGTCGACTACATGACACTTCACCATTATTTGGGCCTAGAGGAAGGCATTGGGAAGTAATAAATAGATGATGGGTTGCTAGAGTGACAGAAGCTTAAACCCTACTTTATGCATTGCTTCGTAAGGGGCTGATTTTGGATCCATATGTTTCATGCTATGGTTAGGTTTACCTTAATACTTTTGTTGTAGTTGCAGATGCTTGCAATAGAGGTTAATCATAATGGGATGCTTGTCCAAGTAAGGGCAGTACCCAAGCACCGGTCCACCCACATACCAAATTATCAAAGTACCAAACGCGAATCATATGAACGTGATGAAAAGTAGATTGACGATATTCCCATGTGTCCTCGGGAGCACTTTCCTCTATATAAGAGTTTGTCCAGGCTTGTCCTTTGCTACAAAAAGGATTGGGCTACCTTGCCGCACTTTATTTACTTTTGTTACTTGTTGCTCGTTACAAATTATCCTATCACAAAACTATCTGTTACCACTTATTTCAGTACTTGCAGAGAATACCTTGCTAGAAACCGCTTATCATTTCCTTCTGCTCCTCGTTGGGTTCGACACTCTTACTTATTGAAAGGACTACGATAGATCCCCTATACTTGTGGGTCATCAGGCCACAAAGTCATTGTCTTCAAGCACCAAAGTGGTGACTTGGGATGGGGGGGTACTTGGTGATTCTTCTCAACGGGGGGAGCCTTGTGGGTGATCAGCCCATGAGTCATCCTGAGCAATTGGCATCAATGGACGACCAATGCTGATGAGTTTGTTGTTTGTGAGAACAGGCGATGATACCACATTGTGTTCGATCTGAGGAAGGACTTCATCATCTTCAACATTGTCTTGATGACCAATGTCTTCAACTGCGGTGGGGTCAACAGCTGGAATGTCTTCAACTTCTGGAGCCTCTATGGAAGCAGGCTCATGAACTATCAACTGGCGCTAACGGTGTTCAGACACAGGACGAGCAACTGAGATTGGCTCGACGACAAGGGGCTCTTTGGGAGCAGCCCGATCTTTCTTCTTCGTTTTTCTCTTCTTTGTCGGTGGAGCATCATTAGTGGTGGCCTTGGTCTTGCGCTTTCGGGCTTCGGCTTTAGCTGCCCTTGTTTTCTTGAACTCCGAAGCCACTGTGGGGACTTTAGGCTTTGAGCCTGTCATACTTGCCGGGAAGACAATGCGAGGTTCTTCCTGCCTTGATGCTTCTGGTTGGGCCACAGCGGGCTTCTTCTTCTTCTTGGCAGCCATTCTGGGGTCGATGCCTGGTCGCCCCAAAGCCTTGCGCTTTTCAGCTTCATTGTAGCCTTGAACACATTTGGCAGCCAGGTGTTTCATGCGCTCTCGAGAACCTTTAGTTTCTTCATGTTTCTTGTGGAACGCCTCCTTGAGCTCATGCAGCATGACCTTGAAGTTTTGGACATCTTCCACGTTGAGCTTGGCCATGTGCTTCTTGAACTGAGCCTTTTCATAATCAATCTTGTGCTTCAACTCAACAATTTTCTGTGCAAGAGCCTACTCAGGAGCAATGGCTCCATGGAAGGAGACACTGAGGCCAATTGGGAGCTGAAGATCATCAAAACTGAGGTCTGGGCTGTCAAACCACTCATCAATGAACTTGTACAGGATCTCTGCATCAAAGAGGGGAAGATCATTGAAGATTTCTGCCTCTTGCTTGCTCTTTATAAGCATCTCAAGAGCATCATCGCCAAGATCGTTGTTGCTAGACAGATCAATGGCTTCATTCTTGTTCCTCAGAACGGCAGCAGGGGTCAATGCTTGACCAGTTGGTTGCAAGGGCTTCTTCATCTTGTCAGACTTGGAGATGCGAGAGAGATCTTCAGACTGCACACTGGCTTCAGGAGGTGCAGTGGCCAGAGGCTTCGCCTGTGAGACCCTTTGGTGCGGAGGAGGGCTTTGAAGCCTTTGGTTTCTTTTGCTTCACAGGCTTCGATGGTGCAGGCGCTTTGTCAGAATCAGCGTCATCTGCAGAGTGATCCACAGTTGCCCCTTGAACATGAATGTGAGTGATGACACCTTCAAGGTTGTAGAAGGTCCCAACAATATTGGGTTCAGCATCACGTGTGCCGTCGGCACGAGGAGCAGAGGGACCGGGGTGGAAGTCTAACCCTAGTGACTTCTTGTTCTCTTTGGCAAAAGTTTTGGCAAACTGGAAGTTGTGCTTAAAGAGATTGTCTTCACGACACCATAACAGAGAGGATGGGTCGGCATTAGCAAGCTAAGGTCCACGGGTCATGCAGTGGTAGAAGCCTTGAGCAATAGCTTCGGACTTCGACTTGGGCTGAAGACCTTTGTATATAATATCTCCCCAGGGGCCCTTGATGGCATTCTTTTCAGCATATTCGTCAGTGACAAATCTGTACTTGAACCATTCCTCTGCCCAATGTCTTCGAATCCATTGGATTCGGTTCTTGCGTTCTCCATAGGTCTCTTCTGGATCTAACTTGTATAGATCATAGAGATCCGGTGGCAGGTCCTTGGCAGTGTTTTCACGGTGTTGTCTGCCACCCTTCCTGACTGATTTTTCTGTTGCAATGAAGTTCAGACTGAAAGGCTTCAGAACGTGCAAAGGCTTCCTTCTGCTGGTCAGACAAGAATTAGCTTCAGGAGAATTGATGTGATGCTGTAAGAACTCTGCAAATGAATGGAGACTATGAGAACCAAGGGATTCTCCCATGGACATGTACTTGTGACAACATTAGAGATGCGAGGGAAGGGGAAGAGGTCACATGCATTCTCAGAAGATTTTGAAGATAAATCAGTTTAGAAGACATTGACCTCATAGTGCGAAGACATTCACTCATATGTAGAGAGTTGGTTCCAGATTTGTACGAATCCATGAATAAGTACAAGTGAGGAATCTAACTACTTTGTGAAGCATAAGTGAACATACTAGGCATGTTAAGAGATGCAGAAAAGGATAGATTCAATTTGTTGGGACAGAAACCACTTGTGGTTGAAAACGATGAATCTATAGGATCAAAAAGGACTCTAAAAGAGTTTTTATTTACCACTCGAGGAACTGCTAGATGGAGTAGGATATGAGGCCGAGCAGTTCGATCTTCCATGCCCTAACTTCGAGACGGAGGACACCTACGACGACGACGGAGAAGACGATGTCTGCGGCCGGCGTGAGGACGGCATCAGTGAGGTCGCGGTAGTTAAGCGCTTCATCAACGGCATCGTCGAGAGCTAGCGGTGGCGCTAAGGTTTATGCGAGAAGGAGAAGTGGAAGAAGAGATGATGACTGGGGTGTGGCGTGTATTTATAAGGACAGGGACGGCGCAGCGTTATTACGCAGGTGCCCCTGGCGGTTCACATCTGAAGGACACGTGGCGAACATGCAACACATTGGAGGTTGTTCCATGTTCCCACGCATGCCTGGTTTGTCGGGTGGTCATTCCCGCTTCTCTGGGTTTCAGGAAAAAAGGATTGAGCATTTAAAACAGATTTAATGTTTGTCTCGGTATCTTCTGCTGACAAGGACATAGAGAAGACATTCGACAGTTTCAATAGAATGCATATGATTTGGATAGATAGATTTGAGATGGGAGCATAGAAAGGTTAGGGTCCGATCACATTCACTTAGTTCAAAAGATTCAAAATGAGAAGACATAGCTATAAGTGAATGCTATAGAGGACAGAACGCTAATATATGAATATATCCGAATAAGACTAACTCAATAGTGAAGATAAACATGAGGACATGTTGAAATTTGAAGACAAACCAAATGTGATGACATAGAAAATGTAACGCCAACAGAAAACACTCCAAACAAAAGTTTGGTGGTGGTGTTACCCACCGTATAGGAAGTATTAGACCTAGACACGGCGCACAATTATCGTGGCGCTCCGAAGTCAAATTCTGTGTTAATGTATTCTCACTCAGAGTGTAAGTCTTCATTAATTGAACATATACATTACTTCGTGTGTTGCACATCTTAGTCATCAATCATGCATAAGTGTTAGGATGTGTGCCTGATCACAGGACATTTGAGGATTCCAAGATATTTAGCTCACACCGCAACTTGCAAAACCTTTTCTCATCCAAGGGCTTTGTGAAGATATCTGCCAGTTGCTCTTCAGTGTTGACGTGAATGATATCAATATCTTCCTTCATGACATGATCTCTGAGAAAGTGATGACGGATCTGAATGTGCTTTGTCCTCGAGTGCTGAACTGGGTTGTTGGCAATCTTGATGGCGGTTTCATTGTCGCAGTAGAGTGGCACTTGCTTTAGATGAATGCCATAGTCTTTGAGTGTTTGCTCCATCCATAGAAGCTGAGCGCAGCAAGATCCAGCAGCAATGTATTCAGATTCAGTAGTGGAGAGAGATACACAGTTCTGCTTCTTTGAGGACCAACACACAAGTGATCGTCCCAGGAAGTGACATGTGCCTGATGTACGACTTGGGATCCACCTTGTCACCAGCATAATCAGCATCCGAGAATCCAACTAGATCAAACTCTGAGCCCTTTGGATACCATAATCCTAGTGTTGGGGTGGAAGCCAAATATTGAAGAATTCGCTTCACAGCTAAGTGATGTGATTCCTTTGGTGCCGCTTGGAATCGGGCACACATGCAAACACTAAGCATGATATCTGGCCTAGATGCACATAAATAAAGCAAAGAACCAATCATGGAGTGGTATACCTTTTGATCGAACTCTTTACCATTGGCGTCAGGACCCAGATGACTTTTGGTTGGCATTGGCGTCGTATAACCTTTGCAGTCTTGCATTCCAAACTTCTTCAGGCAATCTTTGAGGTATTTCTCTTGAGATATGAAGATGCCGTTGCGTTGCTGCCGTATTTGAAGACCAAGAACTTCAGCTCACCCATCATGGACATCTGATATTCCTCTTGCATCATGTGTCCAAACTCATCATTGTATTTCTGATTAGTGCAGCCGAAGATAATGTCATCCACATATATTTGGCACACAAACAGTTCACCATCATATGTCTTCGTGAAGAGTGTGGGATCCAGGGAACCAGGTTTGAAGCCTTTGCTCTTCAGAAAGTCTTTGAGTGTGTCATACCAAGCACGAGGGGCTTGTTTGAGGCCATACAGTGCCTTGTTGAGCTTGTAAACCATGTCAGGATGTTTTGGATCTTCAAAACCAGGTGGTTGTCTAACATACACTTCTTCTTCAATCTTTCCATTGAGAAAGGCACTCTTCACATCCATTTGATACAGAAGGATGTTATGATGATTTGCATAGGCTAGCAGTATGCGAATAGCTTCAAGCCTAGCCACAGGAGCAAATGTTTCATCGAAGTCAATTCCTTCAACTTGAGTGTATCCTTGAGCAATGAGACGAGACTTGTTTCTGACAACTTGACCATGCTCATCTTACTTGTTGCGATATATCCATTTAGTGCCTATGATATTGTGTTTATGAGGATCAGGACGCATAACCAGTTCCCAAACATTATTCAGCTCGAACTGTTGAAGCTCTTTTTGCATAGCTTGAATCCATTCAGGTTCCATGAAGGCTTCATCAACTTTCTTGGGTTCAGATATTGAGACGAATGCAAAGTGCCCACAGAAATTTGCTAGCTGTGTTGCCCTTGAACGAGTGAGTGGACTAGGTGCATTGATGCTATCAATTATCTTCTCAATCTGTACTTCATTTGCAACACGAGGATGAATTGGACGAAGATTTTGCTCTTGCTGATCATTGTCATCATTTGAAGGAGTGTCTTCAGGCTGAGCATTGTCTTCAGGTTGATTAGGTGCAGAAATGATAAGTTCCTCTTCAGGCTGTACTTCAGATGGTATGATTTCTCCAGTTCCCATAAGCTCGATGGATTCAGTGGGTGGAATTTCATCTAGCACATTTGGCAGGTGCTCTCTTTGCGAGCCGTTAGTCTCATCGAACCGCACATCCACAGTTTCAACCACTTTATAGTGAAATAGGTTGAAGACTCTGTAGGAGTGCGAATCCTTTCCGTAACCAAGCATAAAACCTTCATGTGCTTTCGGTGCAAATTTTGAAGTGTGATGTGGATCCTTGATCTAGCACCTAGCACCAAATACTCTGAAGTAACTGACATTTGGCTTCTTACCAGTGAGGAGTTCATAGGATGTTATCTTCAAAAGCTTGTGAAGATAAACACGGTTGATGACATGGCATGCAGTATCAATAGCTTCAGGCCAGAACTTTCTTGGTGTCTTGTATTCATCGAGCATTGTCTGAGCCATCTCAATGAGTGTTTTGTTCTTGCGTTCCACGATGCCATTCTGCTACGGCGTGTATGGAGCTGAGAATTCATGAGTGATGCCCAATGTATCAAGATAAGTGTCGAGGCCGGTGTTCTTGAATTTAGTGCCATTGTCACTTCTGATGTGCTTGATCTTGATGTCATAGTTGTTCATGGCTTGATTGGCGAAGCATCTGAAGACATCCTACACTTCAGTCTTGTAGAGGATTGTATGTACCCATGTATATCTTGAATAATCATCAACAATGACGAAGCCATAGAGACAAGCAGTAGTAGTAAGGGTAGAGTAGTGAGTAGGGCCGAAGAGGTCCATGTGTAGCAATTCGAAGGGTTGAGTCGTTGTCATGATTGTCTTCGAGGGATGCTTGGCCCTCGTCATCTTTCCAGCTTCGCAGGCACCGCATAAGTGATCCTTCTTGAACTTGATGCCCTCGATGCCTATGACGTGCTTCTTCTTTGCAAGAGTATGCAAGTTCCTCAAGCCAGCATGCCCTAGCCTCCGATGCCAGAGCCAACACTCTGAAGCTTTTGCTAGAAGACATACGGCAAGCTGTGGTCCTGCTGAGAAATCTACCATGTACAAATCATCTTTCCGATACCCTTCAAAGACTAGAGACTTGTCAGATTCCATTAGAACAAGGCAACGATATTTTCCAAATATCACAATCATGTTCAAATCACAAAGCATTGAGACAGACATTAAGTTGAAACCAAGGGATTCAATAAGCATCACTTTATCCATGTGTTGATCCTTTGAGATTGCAACTCTACCTAGACCCAATACCTTGCTTTTACCAGTATCAACAAATGTGATGTGACTTTTATTAGATGGACGTAAGGTCAAGTCCATGAGAAGACTTCGTTCGCCAGTCATGTGATTAGTACATCCACTATCAATAATTCATTCTGAAGCAGCTTGTGTCATACCCTACAGTGCAGTTAGGGGGATAGGCTTCACGAAGAGCATTGTGAAGCATAAACATTTGACGAGCAAGTGGATTATGCAAAGCTTAGATCGAGGTTAGGACTAATAGAACAAATAGCAAGCGACTCAGGAACAAAATACATAATAAGACCATTTGGGCATTTGATCTTGCGCCCTACAAGATGTTTTAGGTCCCCAGCAATAGCTTCAGACGCATTTGATTTTCGGCTGGAGACCTTTCCCTGCAAAAGAGAGTTAAGATTTCTTAGCCACCCACATCTTCAAGGGTGGCTTCGAAGCAATGAGTCTAAGTGCAGCATCTGAGAACTTTGGCTTTGAAGCCCTGGCAAATAGTTTTGCATGAGGTGAATAATACTCATAGGAATAAGCAGAGTAGTTCTTGGTCTTATGAACATGGCGGTTTGATGAAACACGCTCATATTCATAGGCCTGGGTATGATTTCCCTGCAAAATATTTGTGTTAGTGTGACTCAGGTGAATCCTCTGTCTGTATGAAGCCTTTGGACCATATGAAGCCTGTGGTCTGGGGTTTGTCTTCTTCCCTTGTGGTGTCATGACGACATTCACAGGAAGATTCTCCAGACACCTTTTGGGCACCCAGACTTTCTTCATAGGTGGTCCATTCTTGCAGTTAGTACCAATATACCTGGAAAACACTTCACCATTCTGATTCTTAAACAGTTTATAGTTTGCATCAAAGGATTCATCAATGACAATAGGATTAGCACAAGTGAAGCCAGATAGGGTGGATGGATCCACTGAAGGTTCCTTTGCAGCAACCCATGTGGTTTTGGGGTACTGCTCAGGCTTCCAATAAGAGCCATCAGCATTAATTTTCCTTTCGAACCCAACACCCTCTTTCCTAGGGTTTTGGTTCAGAATCTACCTTTTGAGGACATCACATAGTGTCTGATGCCCTTTGAGACTTTTGTACATCCCTGTTTCAAGCAATGTCTTCAACCTAGCATTTTCATCAGCAATAGCAGTGGCATCCTCAGCAGAGGGGTTAGATACCACATCAACAGTTGAAGATATTGCAACAGTAGCAGCAGTAGAACATTCAGCAACAGAAGTAGCGTTATCACGCTCAAGGCATTTAAGACATGGTGGTTCAAATCCTTCCTGAGCGGAACTGGTCTGTTCATCGCGAAGTGACTCGTTTTCCTTTTGAAGATCTTCATGAACCGCTCTCAATTTCTCAAGTTCTTGTTTCCTTTGAAGATAATCATAGGAAAGCTTTTCATGAGTTGTTGAGAGCGTTTCATGACGACTTTCAAGTTCCTCATACTTAACATGAAGATTTTTTATGTCTTCAATTAAGGACTGGGATCGAGTCATTTCAGCGTCCAACAGGTCATCGCTTTTGTCTAACAGTTTTTGAATATGTTCCATAGCTTTTTGTTGTTCAGTTGCAATTTTAGCAAGTGTTTTGTAGCTGGGTTTGGAACCACAATCAGAGTCATCTTCGCTGGATGTTTGATAGTGAGTATTGCGTGAGTTTACCTTGGCACCGCGTGCCATGAAGCAATAGGTGGGAGCAGAGTCATCCTTGTCATTAGCATCGGCGTCGGTGATGAAGTCATTGTCTTTAGTGTTGAAGATGGACTTGGCAACGTAGGTTGTAGCCAGACTTGCAACGCTAGAGTCGGACTCCTCCTCGGACTCCACCTCCGCCTCCTCAGAAGCAGACTCCTCCTCTGAATCCATTTCCTTGCCAACAAACAAACGAACCTTGCCAGATGAGCTCTTCTTGTGTGATGAAGACTTTGAGGAAGACTTGGAAGAAGACTTTGAGTATTTCTTCTTCTTCTTGTCATCAGAATCATATTCCTTGCTCTTCTTCTTGTTCTCATTGTCCCACTGCGGACACTCAGAGATGTAGTGACCAGGTTTCTTGCACTTGTGGCATGTTCTCTTCTTGTAGTCATGAGTAGAAGCTTCATCATTCCTTAAGCTGGATCGTGAAGACTTTCTGAAGCCTTTCTTCTTGGTGAATTTCTGGAACTTCTTCACAAGCATAGCAAGCTCCTTTCCAATGTCTTTAGTATCATTAGAACTGCAGTCAGATTCTTCTTCAGATGAGGAAACAGCTTTTGCCTTCAAGGCGCGAGTTCGGCCATAGTTGGGACCGTAGATATCTCTTTTATCAGAAAGCTGAAACTCATGTGTGTTGAGCCTTTGAAGTATGTCAGACGGATCGAGTGTCTTGAAGTCAGGGCGTTCTTGCATCATCCGGGCTAGGGTGTCAAACGAGCTGTCAAGTATCTCAGGAGTGTCTTGCAATTTCATGTTTGGTGATCTCAATAGCGCCGAGAGCCTAAAGCTCATTCGTGATGTCAGTGAGGCGATCAAACATGAGCTGAACATTCTCATTGTCGTTTCTCTTGAAGTGGTTGAAGAGGTTGCGAAGGACACTGATCCTTTGATCTCTCTGGGTTGAGACGCCTTCGTTGACTTTGGAGAGCCAGTCCCAGTCTAGCTTCGATGTTTCCAAAGAACTCACACGGCCATACTGCCCTTTGGTCAGATGACCACAGATGATGTTCTTGGCAGTGGAATCCAGTTGAATGAACTTCTTGCCATCGGCAGCGGTAACACCTTCACCAGCCTTGGGAACGCCATTCTTGACGACATACCAGAGGTTGACATCAATGGCTTCAAGATGCATGTGCATCTTATTCTTCCAGTAGGGATATTTAGTTCCATCGAAGACGGGGCACGCAGCAGAGACTTTGATTATCCCTGCAGTCGACATAGCTAAAACTCCAGGTGGTTAAACCGAATCACACAGAACAAGGGAGTACCTTGCTCTGATACCAATGGAAAGTGCTAGTTATCGACTAGAGGGGCTGAATAGGCGATTTTTATGGAAGTCTTCAAAACATGGGAGTTTCGAAGACAAACGATAGAAATGAACCTATAACCATGCAGTGGAAGGTAGACTATACTAGACAAGCCATAGTCAAGTATTCAATGAAGTGAGAGCACGAAGACTAATAGCAGCTAGGCAGTACGGATCAGGATGGAAGATAGTATGTAACCAATCAAAACAAATAGTCACACAGTGAAGACAAATGGACAATGCAAATAGGCAATGACTTCACAAGGACCAACTGTAAATAAAGAGATGGGAAGGATAGAACCAGTTGCTTGTTGAAGACAATGATTTGTTGGACCAGTTCCAGTTGCTGTGACAAATGTACGTCTAGTTAGGGAGGCTGAGATTTAACTCAGAAGACCGTGTCTTCACCTTATTCCCCTTGAGCTAAGGACACCCAGTCCTCGCTCAATCACTCTGGTAAGTCTTCAAGGTAGACTTCCAAACCTTCACAGACTTCGTTCACCGGTGATCCACAATGACTCTTGGATGCTCAGAACGCGACGCATAACCGGCTGGAGGATTCACAGTCCTCAAGTGTAACAAGTCTTCAGATCACACAGACAGGAAGACTTCAGTGATGCCTAACACTCTTTGGCTCTGGGTGTTTAGGGCTTTGTCCTCGCAAGGATTTCTCTCTCAAAGGCTTCGAGGTGGGTTGCTCTCAAACGACAAAAGTCGTGCACTAACTCTAAGCAGCCACCAATTTATGGTGTAGGGGGTGGGCTATTTATAGCCACTAGGCAACCCAACCTGATTTGTCCGAAATGACCCTAGATCACTAAGGAACTGACACGTGTTCCAATGGTCAGATTTCAAACACACGCGGCAACTTTACTTGGTCTACAAGTAAAGCTGACTTATCCAGCTCTGGATAAGTTTTGCTCTCATTGTCTTCGCTCGAAGACATAGGATTTTGGTTAAGCATCACTTCAGTCACTCTGGCTTTGTTCATTGGGACCCCACTTAATAGTACGGTGGTTCCTATGACTCAACAAAGAAGAAAAGGAAGCAACGAAACAACTCAGTCTTCGCGCTCCATAGTCTTCACGCGATGTATTCTCTTGTCATAGTCTTCAATGTGAATATCTTCACATATCACCTTTGTCTTCAATGTCTTCATACATTTTTTTGGGGTCATCTCCGGTAGGTAAACCGAATCAATGAGGGACTACTACCTGTGTTATCCTGCAATTATCACAAACACATTAGTCCCTCAACCAGGTTTGTCGTCAATACTCCAAACCCAACTAGGGGTGGCACTAGATGCACTTACAGGTTGTAAAATCATATATGTGTCCATGGGTTTATGCTTATCTCCCATGCAAGAAATGAGGATGAAATTCGACCACCACGGCACTATGGCTCTTCGGCAAACGTCAATGTACTTGCTTTTGTAATTCTAGTAAATCCAAAATTCATCCAAAATTCATGAAACTTGGCATGCTATCATGGAGCGGCATCAACATGTCATGGTAAAAAAATTGTCCCATTTGGGGTAGGTTTGGGTATAAGCTTCTCATAAACCAGCGCTTCTCACAACAAGTGTGATGGTTTCGGTAGGGAACGTTTCACCTTTCTGGACGAAACGATATCCGTTGCCTCTTCTCGATTTGAATTTTTTTTCCTAGTGTCAACATAGAACAACATGAGTGTTGTGTTAATTTTTGGGATTTTTCGGGGTTCGCTTGGACATTCTCATACATTAACTGAGTTTTCTATGCATTCATGTGCATAATTCAAATTTGAACTACATGCACATGCTCTAATGCATATAAATTAGTTGAAAATTCAAATATGTGTCCTTGGTTTCCTACGTAGGTCCCATGTAAGAAATGGGAATGAATGTCAAACACCCTGCCACCGTCACTCAGCCACAAACATTGATATACCTGGTTTTTAAATTCTAGTAAATCCAAAGCTCGTCTGAAATTCATGAAACTTGGCATGCTGTCATGGAGCGGCATCAACATGTCGTGGTAAATTTTTTTGGTCCCATTTGGGTCAGGTTTGGGGATATGCTTCTCACGAACTAGCGCTTCTCACAACAAGCCTAATGGTTTCGGTAGGGAACATTTCACCTTTCTGGACAAAACAATATCCGTTGCCTCTTCTCGATTACAAATTTTTTCCTAGTGTCAACATATAACAACAGGAGTGTTGTGTCAATTTTTGGGATTTTTCGGGGTTCGTTTGGACATTTTTATGCATTAATTGAGTTTTCAATGCATTTATGTGCATAATTCAAATTTGAACTACATGCACATGCTCTAATGCATATAAATTGGTAAATTCAAATATGTGTTCTTGGTTGCATGCTTAGGTCCCATGCAAGAAATGGGAATGAATGTCAAGCACCCTACCACCGTCACTGGGCCGCAAACATTGAGATACCTGGTTTTTAAATTCTAGTAAATCCAAAACTCATCTGAAATTCATGAAACTTGGCATGCTATCATGGAGCGGCATCAACATGACATGGTAAAATTTTTGTCCCATTTGGGGCAGGTTTAGGTATATGTTTCTCGCTAACCAGAGCTTCTCACAACAAGCATGATGGTTTCGATAGGGAACGTCCCACCTTTGGGGACGAAACGATATCCATTGCCTCTTATTGCTTTCAAAAAATTTCTCGTGTCAACATAGAACAACAGGAGTGTTGTGTCAATTTTTGTGATTTTCAGGGTTCGTTTGGACATATTTATGCATTAACTGAGTTTTCAATGCATTTATGTGCATAATTCAAATTTGAGAAACATGAACATGCTCCAGTGCATATAAATTGGTTGAAAAATCAAATATGTGTCCTTGGGTGCATGCTTAGGTCCCATGCAAGAAATGGGAATGAATTTCAAACATCAAGGCACCGTTGATTGCCGGCAAAACATTGAGATACCTGGTTTTTAAATTCTAGTAAATCCAAAACTCGTCTAAAATTCATGAAACTTGGCATGCTATCATGGAGCGGCATCAACATGTTGTGGTAAATTTTTTGTCCCATTTGGGGCAGGTTTGGGTATATGCTTCTCACAAACTAGAGCTTCTCACAACAAGCATGATGGTTCGGTAGGGAACGTCCCACCTTTGGGGGACGAAACGATATCCATTGCCTCTTATTGCTTTCAAAAAAATTCTCGTGTCAACATAGAACAACAAGAGTGTTTTGTCATTTTTTTTATTTTTCAAGGTTCGTTTGGACATTTTTATGCATTAACTGAGTTTTCAATGCATTTATGTGCATAATTCAAATTTGAACTATATGCACATGCTCCAGTGCAGATAAATTGGTTGAAAAATCAAATATGTGTCCTTGGGTGCATGCTTAGGTCCCATGCAAGAAATGGAAATGAATTTCAAACACCGGAGCACTGTTGATTGCAGGCAAAACATTGAGATACCTGTTTTTAAATTCTAGTAAATCCAAAACTCATCTGAAATTCATGAAACTTGGCATGCTATCATAGAGCGGCATCAACATGCCGTGGTAAAAATTGTATCCCATTTGGGGCAGGTTTGGGTATATGCTTCTCACAAACCAGAGCTTCTCACAACAAGCATGATGGTTTCAGTAGGGAACATCCCACCTTTGGGGACGAAATGATATCCATTGCCTCTTATTGCTTTCAAAAATTTTGTCATGTCAACATAGGACAACAGGAGTGTTGTGTTATTTTTTGTGATTTTTCGGGGTTCGTTTGGACATTTTTACGCATTAACTGAGTTTTCAATGCATTTATGTGCATAATTCAAATTTGAACTACATGCACATGCTCCAGTGCATATAAATTGGTTGAAAAATCAAATCTGTGTCCTTGGGTGCATGCTTAGGTCACATGCAAGAAATGAGAATGAATTTCAAACACCATGGCACCGTTGATTGCCGGCAAAACGTTGAGATACTTTATTTTTAAATACTAGTAAATCTAAAACTCGTCTGAAATTCATGAAACTTGGCATGCTATCATGGAATGGCACCCGACATGCTTTGTTATTTTTCATGTTCATTTTGAGAGAAGGTGCACTCGAATAACGACAGCCAACAAAGGCATTTTGAAAAAATAGTTGTCACTTTAATATCTCAAACATTTGTATAATTCAAACCGTGAGTGTTCTATTAACCATTCACGTGACACACGTGTCTTGGTTTTAATGGTTGTAGGAGGTGTCGTGCGGACGGTTGCTTGACCTTGACTAAACGGGAGGCGTGTGAGCGCAGTCCGGTGTGCAGGCTGACCGAGAGGCGTGCAAGCTGTCCTCGAATGCGCAGGCTCACCAGGAAGTGTGCGAGTTGTACGCTGCGCAGGTTCACTGGGAAGCGAGCCCTTTGACTTCCATGGCCGCCCGCCTTCCTCTCCGCACGCGCCCCCCTCGGCGGCATGGGGCGCCACTGTCGAACGCTACCTCTCAGTGCCGCCAGTTGCCGTCCTCCCGCGCCCCGCACATCGATCCCAGGACGACGTGATGTTTGATTTACAAGTGAATAACATTCTGTGCTGCGTTGAAGACTTCAATAATGGCGTCCCGGAGGACGACAACGACAACGACGGAGCGGTACGCCGCCTCCGCCGTCGTCTGAAACATTTGAAAAGTTCAAAGAATTTTGGAGTGAAGTGGAAAATCATCGTAACAAGAAAATAAAGTTTCTACGATCTGATCGTGGAGGTGAATATTTGAGTTATGAGTTTGGTCTTTATTTGAAACAATGTAGAATAGTTTCGCAACGCACGCCACCTGGAACATCACAGCATAATGGTGTGTCCGAACGTCGTAACTGTACTTTATTAGATATGGTGCGATCTATGATGTCTCTTACTGATTTACCGCTATCGTTTTGGGGTTATGCTTTAGAGACGGCTGCATTCACATTAAATAGGGCACCATCTAAATCCGTTGAGACAACACCATATGAACTATGGTTTGGCAAGAAACCTAAGCTGTCGTTTCTTAAAGTTTGGGGCTACGAAGCTTATGTGAAAAAGCTTCAACCTGATAAGCTCGGACCCAAATCGGAGAAATGTGTCTTCACAGGATACCCGAAGGAGACTGTTGGGTACACCTTCTATCACAGATCCAAAGGCAAGATATTCATTGCTAAGAATGGATCCTTTCTAGAGAAGGAGTTTCTCTCGAAAGAAGTGAGTGGTAGGTGATACGTGAGTAATTCCATCGTAGGTTTGTTGGACGGTGATGGGTTGGATGAGATTTATCATGTAATCAAGTTAGTATTGTTAGGGTTTGATCCCTAGTATCCATTATGTTCTGAGATTGATGTTGCTATGACTTTTCTATGCTTAATGCTTGTCACTAGGGCTCGAGTGCCATGATTTCAGATCTGAACCTATTATGTTTCCATGAATATATGTGAGTTCTTGATCCTATTTTGCAAGTCAATAGTCACCTACTATGTGTTATGATCCGGTAACCCCGAAGTGACAATAATCGGGACCACTCCCGGTGATGACTATAGTCTGAGGAGTTCATGTATTCACTAAGTGTTAATGCTTTGGTCAGGTACTCTATTAAAAGGAAGCATTAATATCCCTTAGTTTCCAATAGGACCCCGCTGCCACGGGAGGGTAGGACAAAAGATGTCATTCAAGTTCTTTTCCATAAGCACGTATGACTATATTCGGAATACATGCCTACATTACATTGATGAACTAGAGCTAGTTCTGTGTCACCCTATGTTATGACTGTTGCATGAGGAATCGCATCCGACATAATTATCCATCACTGATCCAATGCCTACGTGCTTTTCACATATTGATCTTTGCTTAGTTACTTTTCCGTTGCCACTGTTACAATCACTATAAAAACTACTACTGTTACTTTTGCCACCATTACCGCTACTTCCATATTACTTTGCTGCAGATATTAAGTCTTTCAGGTGCAGTTGAATTAACAACTCAAATTTTAATAGTTGAGAATATTCTTTGGCTCCCCTTGTGTCGAATCAATAAATTTGGGTTGGATATTCTACCCTCGAAAACAGTTGCGATCCCCTATACTTGTGGGTTATCAAGACTATTTTCTGGCGCCGTTGCCGGGGAGCATAGCTTTATTCTTTGAGTCACTTGGGATTTATATTTGTTGAGCACTATAAAGAACTGGAAAGATGAAAGAACCAAGATTTTTCCCTCAACTACGAGGGGTGGTAAGGAACTGCCATCTAGCTCTGCACTTGATTCGCCTTCTAATTTGAGTAAAATTGCGACACCTACACCTGATATCTATTCTGATATGTCGCATGTTATTCATGATGCCACTTCTGCTTTGCATGATGCTTATGATGAAACTACTTCTATGCTTGATAACACTGTGCCACTAGGTGAATTTCTTAATGAACAACTTGCTAGGGTTAGAGCGAATGAAATTATTGAAACTGATAATATTGATGAAAGTGATGATGAAGATTCTCCCCCTAGATATGAATTGCCTGTTGTGCCTGAGGGTTATGTTATGGATGAAGAAACTGCTAGAGACTTTTTAGCTTGCAATGATAGATATGATCTTAATAAACAATTAGTTAAGCTCAAAGAAAAGTCTTTGAATGCTAGAATGAAATATGACCCTGCTTTTGCTACTTCACCTATCTGTATTTCCGATAAGTATTATGATTTCTCTGTCGATCCTGAGTTAATTACTTTGGTTGAATCTGATCCTTTTTATGGCTATGAATCTGAAACTGTTGTGGCACATCTTACTAAATTAAATGATATAGCCACCATGTTCACTAATGACGAGAAAACTTGCTATTACTTTATCCCTAAGTTATTTCCGTTCTCATTAAAGGGTGATGCTAAACCATGGTTTAATTCTCTTGATCCTGGTTGTGTGCGCAGTCCCCAGGATATGATTTATTACTTCTCTGCTAAATATTTCCCCGCTCATAAGAAACAAGCTGCCTTAAGGGAAATATATAATTTTGTGCAAATAGAGGAAGAGTCTCCCACAAGCTTGGGGAGGCTTCTCTGATTACTTAATGCTTTGCCTGATCATCCTCTCAAGAAAAATGAAATACTTGATATCTTTTATAATGGACTAAACGATGCTTCCAGAGGCCACCTGGATAGTTGTGTTGGTTGTGTTTTCAGGGAAAGAACTGTTGATCAAGCTGAATTGCTATTGCATAATATGTTGAGTAATGAAAATGATTGGACACTTCCTGAACCAACTCATAAGCCAACTCCGAAGAAAAGGGGTATTCTATTTCTCAGTCCTGAAGATATGCAAGAGGCAAAGAAATCTATGAAAGAAAAGGGTATTGAAGTTGAAGATGTTAAGAATTTACCACCTATTGAAGAAATACATGGTCTTGATAACCTGACACAGGTAGTAAAGGTAAATTCTCTCTATAGATTTGATGAAGGTGATATTCCTCGTAATAAGCCTGCTAGCCAATGCT
This sequence comes from Triticum aestivum, assembly GCF_018294505.1. Taxonomy (NCBI): domain Eukaryota; kingdom Viridiplantae; phylum Streptophyta; class Magnoliopsida; order Poales; family Poaceae; genus Triticum; species Triticum aestivum. The sequence goes on along the minus strand of NC_057809.1, from coordinate 496,824,762 downwards.
TGGATGAGTTTGATAATTTTATTGTTAAGCAATAAAACTTCAATGCTTATGTTGGTAGACAATTGAAACGTAATGCTTATATGATTGAACACTTGAGTGATTATATGTCTAGAGTTAAAGGTGAACTTAAATTTTTTAGTAAATATGCTTCTATGGTTACCACTCAAGTAGAACAAGTGCTTAAAGCTCAGAATGATTTGCTCAATGAATTAAATAAAAAGAAAAATGTTAATGCTATTAGAGTCGTGACTAGAGGGGGTAAAATGACCTAGGAACCTTTGTATCCGGAGGGCCACCCTAAGAGAATTGAGCAAGATTCTCAGAGAATTATTGTTGATGCACCTAGTCCTTCTAAGAGGAAGAAAAGGAAAAATGATAGCACTTTGCATGCTTCTAGCGAACCTGTTGTTGACACACCTGAGAATCCCAATGATATTTCTATTTTTGATGCTGAAACACAATCTGGTAATGAACATGAACCTAGTGATAATGTTAATGATGATGCTCAACCTAGCAATGACAATGATGTAGAGATTGAACCTGCTATTGATCTTGATAACCCACAATCAAAGAATCAATGTTATGATAAGAGAGACTTCGTTGCTAGGAAGCACGGTAAAGAAAGAGAACCATGGGTTTAGAAACCTATGCCTTTTCCTCCTAAACCATCCAAGAAAAAGGAAGATGAGGATTTTGAGCGCTTTGTTGAAATGATTAGACCTATATTTTTGCGTATGTGTTTGACTGATGTTTAAAATGAATCCTTATGCTAAGTATATGAAAGATATTGTCACAAATAAAAGAAAGATACCGGAAGCTGAAATTTCCACCATGCTTGCTAGTTATACTTTTAAGAGTGGAATACCAAAGAAACTTGGAGATCCAGGAGTACCAACTATACCATGCTCCATTAAGAGAAACTATGTTAAAACTGCTTTATGTGATCTTGGAACTGGTGTTAGTGTTATGCCTATCTCTTTATATCGTAGACTTGATTTGAATAAGTTGACACCTACTGAAATATCTTTGCAAATGGATGATAAATCAACTACTATACCTATCGGTATTTGTGAGGATGTGCCTGTTGTGGTTGCAAACGTTAATGTTTTAATGGACTTTGTTATTCTTGATATTCCCGAGGATGATAGTATGTCTATTATTCTTGGTAGACCCTTTTTGAATACTACAGGGGCTGTTATTGATTGCAACAAAGGCAATGTCACTTTTCCTGTTAATGGTAATGAGCATACAGTGCATTTTCTGAGGAAACAACCTCAAGTCCACAGTATAAATTCTATTGGAAAAACTTCAACAATTACTATTGGACATTTTGAATTTCCTCTCCCTACTATCAAGAAGAAATATGATATTCTTATTGTTGGGGATGTGCATATCCCCGTTGAGGTAACTTAGTGTTATTCGGAAAGAGTTTGTTAACAAGACTTGATCAACCTTGTTAATGGATTCCTTTTTGATGAGCATGAGATGGATGAAGTTAGAAAGCACAACCCTTTGTACCCTCCTTTTACTTTCTGTTATTTAGATTAAATAAAGAAAAAATAGTATTTTCTGTCTGTTTTCTGAATTATCCTTGCAATAAAAAATACCTCGAAAATAAAAGTTCTCCAAATGTCCTGAAAATTATATATAATTTGTTGTAGAATATTTAAGAATTATTGGCACTGAGAACACACCAGGGGGGCACACCACCTGACCACGAGGGTCCAGGGCACGCCCACCCCCCTAGGGCGTGCCCCCTACCTCGTGGACCCCATGTGGGCCCCTCCACTTATTCTTGCACCCACACACTTCGTCTTTCTCCAGAAAAAATCATCGACCAGCTCAAACCCGAGTTCTTGCCCATCTTGCTACCATTTTCGATCTCCTAGCTCAAAGCTCCATTCATAAAACTGCTTTGGGGGATTGTTCTTTGGTATGTGACTCCTCCAATGGTCCAATTAGTTCTTGTTCTAGTGCTTTATTGATTGCAAAAAAATTCTGCTTAGGTGACCCTGGTCTTGAGCTTGCATGTCAAATTTATGTGGTCAAAAGTAGTTTTAATGCATGATATGGCCTCTAGGCACTTGTAGGAGTAGTTGCTATCAATCTTGTTGAGTTTGATTCACTTTTATTTTGAGTCACTACAAATTTCAGAAATTTTTCAGAGAAAATGATGAAGAGATTGTTGAGGGGCTCTTTGAGCCGAAGCTCGAAGGATAAGAAAAGTGAAGAGAATAAGAAGCCCAAATATAATCTCCCTCGCACTGCGGAGGTCTGGCCGTGTGAATGGCCTTGTGATGAGTTCTTGAGAGCAGCCGGGATTTATGAAGACTTTTATCATTTGCCTGAGAATGCAGGCCTTGTCGACTTCCTCCGCGACCAGCGCGAACAGTATCTCCTCCTCACTAATATTTTCGTGCAAAATTTTTACTTTCATGCTAAGAAATCACCACCTTCAGTGGAATTTCATTTATATGATGAGGTTAAGTGATATGACCATGACTGCAGATGATGTTGTTGTTGTTCAGACATTATCACATTTTAATGAACTACGGATCAATAATATTTGCATGCCAAAATTAATTCAATTTGGTACAGATAATAAGGAGGCTGAGACTTTTGTTGCGTCTGCCGGTAAACCTGAAGCTACAAGACCTCAGATGAGTTTTGTTCAGTCGAAAGAAAACTACCAAGATAAAGTAAGTGAAAAAGAATTGGATGTAGTCATACATGCACCAGATCATGTATGTGCACGTGATTACGCTGATGGTTTTAATTGGCATGCAACCAAGATATTAGCCCATTGTGGTTTTGGTGCACACGCAGGAGTCCTAGATGCATGTAACGCAAAGAAAACAAGAAGCCGTGTGGAGTACTACTTCGGCAGAGTTCGTCCACCAGATTGTTCCAGGTCCATTCACTTTTTACCACGTGACGTGCTCTCCTTGCAAGCCTACGGATGGGGGCCACCGACAGCTGATTATGTTAAGTTGGCGCATCAGTTTTGTTTAGGAAATAAAAACTGCCAAGATGTAAAAGGCAAATTTCTTAGAGTCCTAAAGTTATCTTTAGGCAAGTCTTTGGACTTGTTTTGTTTAATTTTCAGCCGTGAGAGTAGAGATAGGATTTTCCTTCCTTGCTTATCAAGTTTCTTAGATGGTCGGGTAATATAAAAGTCAAGGTGCGCCATGTAAAAGGCAGGTTATTTTTATATGAAATAGACACGATGTGTTTTTCAGGGTAGACAAGATTTGGAGGGATCTTTAAAAAACCTCTGTGTTGCGATTTCTCTTCGTGGAAATTGTTTTGAGCGCGAGTACCTTCGTTGAGATTGGTTTTCTCGTGCTGGGCCGCAAGGTTCAAACCCTCTACTTCGTGTACATCGCGTGCGCGGGCGGGAGGTTGCTACTACTGGTGGTGGAGTGTCGTGAACGTGTACATCGCGTGCGCGGGCGGGAGGTTGCTACTACTGGTGGTGGAGTGTCGTGAAAGATCGGGCCGCAACAACATATCGAATCTCGCTATCGAGGTTCGGTTTATATCATTAAGGAGATGTCACTTTATGATTTTTGTCGGGTCTGTAAGATTCCCTTTGAGGGCATCATAGAGGAACCACATTGTAATGATGTGGAGGGGTTTGTTGATACAATTGCTGTAGGGGAAACGAGGAAAGTTTTCGATGAAAGAATTACTAGTATACATTCTCCTGTTCTACGTTACTTTGCAATATTTGCTAGTAGATGCTTAATTGGTCGTGGGAATAGTGGAAACCTCAGTGCCCCTGATATTGTTATTTTTTGCCATGCTTTGTTTCGTGATACAACTTTCAGTCTAGATGCTATTGTTGCTAAACGGTTAAATCTGAACCGAACAAAGGGCCCCATCTTTGGAGGCATCTTTGCTTCACGCCTTGATGCACACTTTAGGATACCTATTAGGCATTATGAGAAAGAGGAAAAGTTGCTGCCCCCTATTTTTCTAGATTATAAGAGTATGGTAGCACATGATTTCATTGTTAAGGATAAAAAGAAGATGCTTAAATATAGATTGATATTTGATAAAAACTACTATGGGATTATTACCTTGCCTGCGCCCTCTTTGTTTAACATATTTTCAGTCATGTACCTCGTTTTGCCGGAGGCCATTCACGCCTACCGGAGCCTGACATCAGCTCCAGAGCCCGAGCCGGAGCCACCCCTTGATCCTTATTGGCAGTCTGTTTATCAGTGGGATCCGGAGGAGATTGCCAACCAGTGGCACCCAGAGGACACTCCTCCGTACACCGGAGAGGGCAGCTTTGAGCCATGGCCATAGACCACTTAGGCCAAAAGCCTAAGCTTGGGGGAGTACGTATCTCTCACCGACATTACATTCATGTTCACACACTCATGTTAGTTGTCGGTGCTCATACTTTTTCATTGTACTATCCATGCTAGTTTATTTTACTTTTAAGCTGTCTTCTTGTGTGTTTGAAAAACCTTAATAAAAACCAAAAAAATTAGTTGTAGCTTTTAGCTAGTTTACCTTCCATGCCTGTAGTAGTAGTAATTAAAAAAGAAAACCCAAAAATATTTCTCGTTCTTGTTTTGCTTGTTGGGAGCTTTCCCGTGTAAATAGTTTTGTTTCTTTTCTTTTCTTTGGGGGTCGAGAGGAGAAGACCATGATGAAAATGTTGAGTGGCTCTCATATGCATTATTATTGATCTAACAGAGAGCCCATATTACCTTGTCTTCTCCTGTGTATTAAATGCTTGCAGATTCCAGCTTAGTCCAATGCACGTTATTATCCACACTGTTCGGTTGTGCAAGTGAAAGGCAATAATGACGATATATGATGGACTGATTGAGATGAGAGAAGCTGGTATGAACTCGACCTATCTTTTTTTGTAAATATGATTAGTTCACCGTTCCTGATTCAGCCTATTATGAATGAAACATGTTTGCAATGACAATTAGAGATTATAGTTGCTCATGCCATGCTTAATTAGCTAGGAGTTTATAATGGTTTACCTTGCGTGCCAACATGCTATTAAAATGGTTGTGATGTGGTATGATAGGGTGGTATCCTCATTTGAACGATTCAAGTGGCTTGACTTGGCACATGTTCACGCATGTAGTTGAAACAAAATCAACATAGCCTCCAAGATATTTATGTTCATGGTGAATTATATACTACTCATGCTTGCACTCAGTGTTGATTAATTTTAATGCATGTTCATGACTGTTGTCGCTCTCTAGCAGGTCGCTTTCCAGTCTCTTTCTAGCCTTCACTTGTACTTAGTGGGAATACTGCTTGTGCATCCACTTCCATAAACCCAAAAGTTATTTCATATGAGTCTACCATACCTTCCTATATGCGGTATCTACCTGCCATTCCAAGTAAATTTATATGTGCCAAACTCTAAACCTTCAAATGAAATTCTGTTTTGTATGCTCGAATAGCCCATGTATCAACTAGGGTTGTCTATATCTTCCATGCTAGGCGGGTTATTCTCAAGAGGCATGGACTCTGCTCCTCACTCACGAGAAAATACCTGGTAACCGGGATGCCCAGTCCCATGCTTAAATTAAAATAATTTCAAACAAAACTCCCCCATGATTGTTGTTAGTTGGAGGCACCTGTTGTTTCGGACAAGCCATGGATTGATGTTTGTTGGTGGTAGGGGGAGTATAAACTCTACCATTCTGCTTGGGAACCGCCTATAATGTGTGTAGCATGGAAGATGTCGAGATCTCTTGGTTTTTATGTTGAAAATGAAAGTATACCGCTCAAAATATTATTCATCTCTATTTCAAAATCCGTCGCCATCATCATCATCATCATCATCATCATCATCAACAACAACCTTCCTCCATCACCAATTTCATGATGCTCACCGCCGTGCGTGAGTAATTCCATCATAGGCTTGCTGGACGGTGATGGGTTGGATAAGATTTGTCATGTAATCAAGTTAGTTTTGTTAAGGTTTGATCCCTAGTACTGATTATGTTTTGAGATTGATGTTGCTATGACTTTGCTATGCTTAATGCTTGTCATTAGGGCCCAAGTGCCATGATTTCAGATCTGAACCTATTATGTTTTCATGAATATATGTGAGTTATTGATCCTATCTTGCAAGTCTATAGTCACCTATTATGTGTTATGGTCCGTCAACCCCGGAGTGACAATAATCGGGATACTTACTGGTGATGACCGTAGTTTGAGGAGTTCATATATTCACTAAGTGTTAATGCTTTGGTCCGGTACTCTATTAAAAGGAGGCCTTAATATCCCTTAGTTTCCAATAGGACCCCACTGCCACGGGAGGGTAGGACAAAAGATGTCATGCAAGTTCTTTTCCATAAGCATGTATGACTATATTCGGAATACATGCCTACATTACATTGATGAAGTGGAGCTAGTTCTATATAACCATATGTTATGACTGTTGCATGAGGAATTGCATCCGACATAATTATCCATCACTGATCCAATGCCTACGAGCATTTCACATATTGATCTTTGCTTAGTTACTTTTCCCTTGCCATTTTTACAATCACTACAAAAACTACTACTGTTACTTTTGCAACCGTTACCGCTACTTCCATATTACTTTGCTACTAAATACTTTGCTATAGATATTAAGTCTTTCAGGTGCGGTTGAATTGACAACTCAATAGTTAATACTTGAGAATATTCTTTGGCTCCCCTTGTGTTGAATCAATAAATTCGGGTTGAATACTCTACCCTCGAAAACTGTTGCGATACCCTATACTTGTGGGTTATCAGGAGGAAAGTAGAACTTGATGAGGTAATTGTACCTTCTCCTGAATTGGAAAGTAGTTCATCACAGAAATCAGTTCAAGTGATTCCTATACCAATCAGTCAGGAAGCTAATGATGATGATCATGAAACTTTAGATCAAGTTACTACTGAACCTCGTAGGTCAACCAGAGTACGGTCCGCACCAGAGTGGTACGGTAACCCTGTTCTGGAGGTCATGTTACTTGACCATGATGAACGTACGAACTATGAGGAAGCGATGATGAGCCCAGATTCTGCAAAATGGCTTGAGGCCATGAAATCTGAGATGGGATCCATGTATGAGAACAAAGTGTGGACTTCGATTGAATTGCCCGATGATCGGCAAGCCATAGAGAATAAATGGATCTTCAAGAAGAAGAGTGACGCTGACGGTAATGTTATTGTCTACAAAGCTCAACTTGTTGCAAAAGGTTTTCGACAAGTTCAAGGAGTTGACTACGATGAGACCTTCTCACCCGTAGAGATGCTTAAGTCTGTCCGAATCATGTTAGCAATTGCCGCATTTTGTGATTATGAAATTTAGCAAATGGATGTCAAAACTGCATTCCTTAATGGATATCTTAAAGAAGAGTTGTATATGATGCAACCAAAAGGTTTTGTTGATCCTAAAGGTGCTAACAAAGTGTGCAAGCTCCAGTGATCCATTTATGGACTGGTGCAAGCCTCTTGGAGTTGGAATATACGCTTTGATAGTGTGATCAAAGCATATGGTTTTATACAGACTTTTGGAGAAGCATGTATTTACAAGAAAGTGAGTGGGAGCTCTGTAGAATTTCTAATATTATATGTAGATGACATATTGTTGATTGGAAATAATACAGAATTTCTGGATAGCATAAAAGGATACTTGAATAAGAATTTTTCAATGAAAGACCTCGGTGAAGCTGCTTATACATTAGGCATCAAGATCTATAGAGATAGATCAAGACGCTTAATTGGACTTTCACAAAGCACATACCTTGATAAAGTTTTGAAGAATTTCAAAATGGATCAGTTAAAGAAATGGTTCTTGCCTGTGTTACAAGGTGTGAAGTTGAGTCAGACTCAATGCCCGACCATTGCAGAAGATAGAGAGAAAATGAAGGTCATTCCCTTGTGGGTCTCCCTGTACGCCGCCTCCTGATAGATTGACCCATTTGCACTGAAACAAAGGGACCTTAAAATCATGTCCATAGTCAAGTTCACATATGTCCACCATGTAACCATAATATGTGTCATTTCCCCTCTTGGTTGTTGCATCAAACCGGACACCAGTGTTTTGGTTGGTGCTCCTTTGATCTTGGGCGGTCATGTAAAATGTATTCCCATTTAGCTCGTACCCTTTGCAAGTCAATACAGTCAAAGATGGTACCCTGGCCAACGAGTACAGCTCATCTGCAACGGTGTTGTCACCCATGAGATGTTTTTGCAACTAACTGTCGAAATTCCTGATGTGTTCACATGTAATCTAGTCGTCACACTGCTCCGGGTGTTTGGAGCGTAGAATATTCTTGTGTTCATTGACATACGGGGTCATCAAGGTTGAATTCTGTAGAATTGTGTAGTGTGCTTGAGACCAAGAATGTTCGTCCCTACATATTATTGAGTCTGCGCCTAGCGTGCCTTTTCCAGTCAGTCTCCCCTCATACCGCGATTGAGGGAGACCAGTCGGCTTAAGGTCAGGAATGAAGTCAACACAAAACCCAATAACCTCCTTTGTATAATGGCTCGTGGAGATGCTTCCTTCTGGCCTAGCACGGTTACGAACATAATTCTTTAAGACTCCCATGAACCTCTCAAAGGGGAACATATTATGTAGAAATACAGGGCCCAGAATGGCAATCTCGTCGACTAGATGAACTAGGACGTGCGTCATGATATTGAAGAAGGATGGTAGGAACACCAGCTCGCAATAGACAAGACATTGCACCAAATCACTCCTTAACCTTGGTAGGATTTCTGGATGGATTACCTTCTGAGAGATTGCATTGAGGAATGCACAGAGCTTCACAACCAAGGAGGAAGGTTATAGATACATAGAGCCACAGGCCAGGTGTTATGGTTGCTGCTCTCCTCCCCAAACGGATTAATGCCATCCGCGCTTAAACCAAACCATACGTTCCTTGCGTCACCTGCAAAGTCGCCCCATGTTCTCTTGATTTTTCTCCACTACGGCCCATCAGCAGGTGATCTCAACTTCCCGTCTTTCTTATGGTCCTCTTTGTGCCATCGCATCAACTTGGCATGTTCTTTGTTTCTGAACAGACGTTTCAATTGTGGTATTGTAGGAACATACCACATCACCTTGGCAGGAACCCTCTTCCTGGGGCACTCGCCCTCAACATCACCAGGGTCATCTTGTCTGATCTTATACCGCAGTGCACCGCATACTGGGCATGTGTTCAAATCCTCGTACACACCGCGGTAGAGGATGCAGCCATTAGGGCATGCATGTATCTTCTGCACCTCCAATCCTAGAGGGCATAGAACCTTCTTTGCTCTGTACGTACTGTCGGGAAATTTGTTATCCTTTGGAAGCTTCTTCTTCAATATTTCCAGTACCTTCTCAAATCCGTTGTCAGATACACCATTGTCTGGCTTCCATTGCAGCAATTCCAGTGTGGTGCCGAGCTTTGTGTTGCCATCCTCGTAATTTGGGTACAACCCTTTTTTGTGATCCTCTAACATGCGATCGAACTTCAACTTCTCCCTTTCACTTTGGCATTGTCTCTTTACATCAACAATGACCTAGCGAAGATCATCATCGGGCACATCGTCTGGTTCCTCTTTGATATGGCCATGACTAACACTGGTGTTCTTGATGTTCATACATTGTCATGTGTCAAAGGACTCCAGGTCAAAGATATTGACATGCCAAAATATACATGCCAAGTACCACGGTACCTTCGCCTAATCTATGATGGTGAGGAACATCTTATTAGTGAAACTTGTGTGTATGCCAAGGCTGTGCAAAAGATGAGCCGTGACTCTAGTCCAAAGTTGCATGGTATGACTACATGTTTGCATGCACCAAGTCGTTTTACAGATACATGTGGGTTCAGCATGAGATTAGTAGCAAGACGTGCCATAGAGAGACCAAGCCAATACATGAATACTTTAATATGCCTTGGAGATATGGAACATGTTTCCTGGTTTGGGAAAAAGATTATGACGTGCCATGCACGTGTAAAGTTTCCAATTAATGAAAGGATCACATATTGGTGTGAAGGGCACGCCATGCAAACAAGGTTGTTTTTATTCTTGCCACGTAAGGAGAAGATCAAGCATGCAATTAGATTTGTTGGTACGTGGTCTGCTATGTCCTTGAAAGATGTCGGTTGGGCTCCACCAAACCAACTTAGCCGTATCACAATATGCAGAGACCAAGTTTGGGTCAGTTAGTTAATTATAGGTTGTTTTTTTGTTACAATTCTACTTCAGCCGTGAGTTAGAGATAGAGTTAAATATTAAATTACTTCTTGTGAGTCAAGTTAGAAGGGGTGGCTACTAAAGCCAAGTCCATGCTATAATGGGAGGTTATTCTGAGATGAACTAGACACGTGTCTGTTTTTTGGTCATCGGCCATTATCAAGTTTAGAGAAATCTTGTTAAAAATCTCTACTGGCGTGTGAGTCCCTGTGACGCGGCGCGTAGGGGATTACAAGCTGAGCCTATACGGTTCATCCACGTTATTCCTTTGAATTGAGGGGTTGGCGTGTTGTTTCCGTGGTATTTGCGAACATCTTCATAAACCTATGACTTGTTCTTGCTGCGATGGAGGTTTGTGCCGTGAAAGATCGGGCCAACAACGGATTGATCCTTGTCTCGAGGTTCGCTCCTCATCACTCTTGATCTTCAGCTTCCCCCGTTGCAACATCATCGTATTCAGGGGGCGGATAGTTGTCATCATCCTCTTCTTCTTCGTTGTCTTCCATCATAACCCCTCTTTCTCCATGCTAGGTCCAAACATTATAGTGTGGCACGAAACCCTTCTCAAGTGGGTGGATGTGAAGGGTTTTTGAGTCAGAGTAAGACTTTGTATTCCCACAGATAAGGCATGGACAACACATAAAACCATTCTGCTTGTTTGCCTTAGCCATTTCGAGAAAATTATGCACATCCTTAATGTACTCGGAGGTGCGTCTGTCACCGTACATCTATTTCCGATTTATCTGCATGCATTATATATAATTAAGTGTGTCAAAAATGATACGGCTCAAGTTGCGTTGAGGCAATTTTTAGGTTGCCTTGATCTTTCACCACGCGCCAACAGTTGTACTAGCAGAAGCAATCTCGCAGGAAAAAGAAAACATAATGGATCTTGTTGGAATTGGAAGAGATTGTGGATGTGTACGTGACGGAGACTAGTAGCAGACTATGGATGGATGGATTGTAGAGATGAACAGCGGCTAGAAGATGTACATGGTAGTAGTAGTAGTAGTACTAGGATAGATGCAGGGGATTAAGCTAAAGGCGATTAGTGGCGGCGGTGACGAGGTAATTAGCAGTTGAGAATGAAGCAGTAGTAGATGGAAAGAAAATAGATGGGATCGATCCTTGCTGATCAAGAACCGAACTAACCTAGTGCCCTGGAGATCAAGTCGCCGGAACACAAGCAATCACGAACCAAATTATGGAACGCAAGAAACAGACAGCCGCATCATCGGATGCATCTAAGAGTATTTTTTTAAGGTCAAGCAAAGATTTCATTACTTAACGGTGTTCGGGCAAATTGCCCACAACACAAGCAGCCACCTGGGCTGGTACATCAGAGTTCCACTCCATATAGTGGTTTTCAGGAAGCATACGACCTATACTGGCCAGTTCATGTGCTACAGAATTTGCACTGCGACGATAAAACAGTTATTACATGTTCAACGAACCACATCTTAAGCTGGTATTTCGTGTATTCAATGACAGATGCATACGGCGACGAGTCAGCTTTCATGAAGTTCATGCCTTCCGCCAGCAGCTGTGAATCCACCTGAAACTCCACCCTCGTGAGGCCAAGGTCAGCCGCAAGTGAGACTGCATGCGATAGCGCATAAACCTCTGCAGAAAACGCATCAGCCACATACTCCTATCTCCCGGCTCGTGCTGCGATGACCACTCCTGCAGAGTCCCTCGCCACAACGCCCCAACCAGCATGGTGCTCACCTGGGACGAAGGACCCATCAGTGTTCATTTTCACCATCTCTCCCGTTGGTGGTGCCCATCTGTCTGGGCTTGGTTTCTTGGCCGGTAGGAAATACACCTGCATGTACTCAAGAACTGCAGTACGAGTGTTTCTCGCCACAGTTCCAGCCTTTGCACCCAGCTCCCATTTCCTCAGTTTGTTCCTAGCACTCCACCAGAGCCACCAAAAGGTAAGGATATGCATGCGCTTACTCTCGTCCAGCCCCCACAGATAGTCCAGCATTGCATGCACGGATGTTATATTTTCCAATTCCATTCTTTCCTTTTCAAGAGCAAGCTCTCTCCACTCAACTTTGACAGATTTGCACTTGATAAATAGATGAGCACCGTCCTCACTGGCTTGTCCACAAAAGAAGCACTTCGTGCTCTCTAATTTAAGACCTCTTCTCTCCATATTGGTCAGGAGCGCTAGTTATTCATGCTTCACCCGCCATGTGAACATTTGCACCGTTCATGGGCACGGGAGCTTCCATATCCTTTTCCATGAGTCGTCCCTACAAACATTCAGATTGCCAGCAGATGTGGAGCTCATACCCACTCCTCCAAGTCTCCGCTGCGATTCTAACTCGGCATATAACTTTTAGTCGCTCTTGACTGAGTGTTCCCCTTTTGTATCAAACTGCCATGCGATGAAATCATGCACTCCTTCTCTCAAGTGCATCTGGAGGATGTGCCGGGCATCATCTACTCAGAAGGATTCCCTCACCAGTTGCTCATCCCATTGTCCTGTACCCAGGTCTATTTGGTCACTAACCTTGGTAAGCAGATTGTGAACTCTAGGAGTAATGACTCGCCATGACCATGGTCGTGGGATCCAAGGATCCGTCTAAATGTTAACATCAGTTCCATCACCAATCTGCCAAATATAACCCTCTCGGATCAAATCAATGCCTTTGATTAAGCTCCTCCAGGTATATGAGATACCACCCTTGGCTTCAGCTTCAAGAACACTGCTATGTGGGTAGTACCAGGCCTTAAGAACACGAGCACATAATGTGTCCGGCTATTGGATCGGTCACCAAGCCTGCCTGGATAGCATTGCCATATTGAATCCGTGCATGTCCCGGAATCCTAGTCCCCCTCTCGCTTTTGATCTGGTTAGTTTGTCCCACCCAATCCAGTGTACCGTATTCTCCTTCTCTTGTTGGTTCCACCAGTATGAACCAATGAGAGAACTTAACTCCTGACAGAAGCTTTTTGTGAGATCAAAACATGACATAGCAAATGTGGGGATTGCTTGCACCACCGCCGTCACTAACGTCTACTTGCCCACCTTCGCAATAAGCTTTTCCTTCCACCCATAAACCCTTCTTGCCAATGCCCCTTTGATATAAGCAAATGCCTTTCTTCTGGATTTTCCCACATGCACCGGGAGCCCGAGATACTTCTCATTCCAGTTTTCGCTGTGAATCTCTAGTGCATCCTTTACTGTATTCCTTGCTGTAGTGGAGGTATTGGGGCTGAACATTACCGCCGACTTTTCAACATTAATACACTATCCCGAGCATGCCTCATAGAGATCCAACACTGCTCTCAACTCAGTTGCTTCTTCTGGGGTGGCTTTCAGCATTAGAACTGAATCGTCGGCAAATAGCAAGTGTGACACGGCCAGGGCAGCCTGACAGATTTTCACTCCAGTTATTCTGCCCTCCCTCTTAGCAGCATGGAGTAGAGCTGATAGTCCTTCAGCGCATATCACAAATAGGTATGGCGAGACTGGGTCCCCTTGACGCAGAACGCGTGACGAGACAAACTGCTCTGTCAACTCACCATTAACCTTAATTTGGTACCGCACCGATGTAACACACTTCATAATCAGATCCACCCAAGCTCTATTAAAACCAAGCTTGCCAAGCATTGCCTGTAGAAAATTCCACTCGACCCAGTCATAAGCCTTACTCATATCCGCTTTAACCGCAGCAACACCTTCCTTCCCTTTCTTCTTGTTTAACAGGAAATGGGACAGCTCGTAGGCTATAAGAACATTGTCAGTGATAAGTCTTCCCGGAACAAAGGCGCTCTGATTATCTAAGATAAGATCAGGAAGGATGGTTTTGAGTCTGTTTGCAGTCACCTTGGACACCAGTTTGTACAGTACATTACAGAGGGATATCGGCCTGAGGTCCTTGATCCTGCTTGGATTTTTGACCTTCGGAATCAGCACAACCACTGTATCGTTCCACCCCATAGGGATATCACCACCATTCAGTACAGCAAGCACTTCCTACACAATGCGGTCCCCCATAAAATGCCAGTGCTTTTTATAGACTATGGACGGCATCCCATCTGGCCCGGGTGCCTTCATGTCTCCTATGTGGTCAAGAGCTACCTTGATTTCCTCTCGAGTGAATTCCGCATTAAGGGCAGCCTGCATAGTGCTCGTGACCCGGGGCTCCACTTGATCAATCAATTCGGCTAACCGAGTGCTGTTATTTGTGGTGAACAGGTCCTGAAAAAAAGAGCGAATATAGTTAGTCAACTCTGGTCCCTCCTCCAAAATCGAGCCATCCTCTCTCCTCAGCTTCTTCACTCTGTTTGATTTCTTCCTGGCCGATGCAAACGCCATGAAATAGTGTGTGTTCCTATTGCCATGTTTCAGCCAAGTGATGTGCGTTCTTTGCTTAGCTTTAGTGTACTTTCTCTCTTCCAGATCCCTCACCACACATCTAAGTCACGCCTCCTCCCTAACCTTGTGCTCCGACACGGGTTGTTTCATACATCTTTCTAGATCAGCTCGACCCTTCTTCAATCTACACTCAAGTTCTCCCACCACCTCCTTGTTCCACTTTTTCATTCTGCCTGCCACTTCCTCCATAGCACCGGCCACACCACCTCCTCCTCCATCCAGCTCTCCCCCCACGCCCCTTGTATCTCTTCACTCCACCCGTCTTCCTGCAGCCACCAAGCTTCAAACTGAAAACCCCGGCCACCACTTGGTCTCGCTTTTTTATCTCCCTTCATAACAACAATAATAGGGTGGTGGTCGGAGTGGCATGGATTACCGTTCAACACCGAGAACTCAGGGAAGAGTTCACACCACTTCGCGTTTGTCGTTGCTCTATCCAATCTTTCATAGATATAAGTATCATATTCTTTGTTGTGATTCCTCTAAGTGAACTTGTCTCCTTCGTACCCAATATCATAGAGTGCACAATTGACAAGACTCTCTCTGAAGTTATCCATCCAAGACTATGCCCGCGACACTCCTCCCACCTTCTCATCATCTGCCAGGATCTCATTGAAGTCCCCTACACACAACCACGGCCTCCCCTCTTGGTGATGTTGCCCTAGTAATCTGATGGTGCGCCATGTTTCTTTTTTTCAGTCAGCATCGGACTCTCCATAAACCCCCTTAGCCTCCATACACCTCCTTCCTCCCCTTCCACATCAACATCCACATGTCTCCTACTGTACGATCTGAGCATCACGTCCACACCCCTCCTCCAGAACATCGCAATCCCTCTGCTCGGCCCACTGGGTCCCAACCTATCATGTTGGCCAACCCAAGAGACCACACGAACCTCTCCAACTCCCCTTCTGTTAGTTTAGTTTTAGCCAAAAACAATATATCGGGATCCTCCAGTCTCCCCATATCGAGGAGTCCTTGAACCGCCGGGCCATTCCCAAGTCCTCGGCAATTCCAGCTTATTATTTTCATGACTCCCGGCGGGGCTGCTCCAGCAGCCCGGCTGATATCTTATCATTGGCAGCCAAAAGCAGGGCGTTGGTCGCCAGCACAACATCCTGAGACATCTCATCCACCTTACCCTTCTTTCCTAGCTACTCTACATCATATTCCTCTTCTTCCACCCTCCCCCTCTTCCCGCCCAGACCAGTATCCATCTCCATCACACCCACTACAGCAGCCCTGTCTCTACCCTTCTTTTTGTATTTTCTCCCTCCCAAAGACTTGTCTTTCTCCCCCACCTCGCTTGGTATAACCATCCTCCCACCCTTCTCCCCAGACTCCACCTCTGACTTGCTCGGGTTTCTTACTACAGCGGGTGCCACATCCTCTTGCCCATCAGGACTAGCTTGCAGCCGCTTTGCTCCTTCTTTGAGGTCCAGCTTCTTTGGGTTATGTAACGCCCTCAATGCGGCTATATCTCCCACGTGTCGAAGCACGACTTAGAGGCATAACCGCATTGAAAGCAATGTCGCAAGTGAGGTAATATTCACAACAACCCATGTAATACATAAAGGGAAAGAGATACATAGTTGGCTTACAATCGCCAGTTCACACAATACATGAATAAAGCATTACATCATCCAGATACATTCAAGGTCCGACTACAAAACCAAAATAAAAAGAAGACTACCCCAAATGCTACACAGATCCCCGATCATCCCAACTGGGCTCCACTACTGATCGACTGAAATGAAACAACACAAAGGACAAGATCTTCATCGAGCTCCTCCTTGAGCTCAGTTGCATCACCTATACGATATCATCGGCACCTGCAAACTGGTTTTGGAAGTATCTGTGAGTCACGGGGACTCAGCAGTCTCACACCCTCGTGATCAAGACTATTTAAGCTTATGGGAAGGGTAAAAGGTATGAGGTGGAGCTGCAGCAAGCGACTAGCATATATGGTGGCTAACATATGCAAATGAGAGCGAGAAGAGAAGGCAAAGCACGTTCGAAAAACTATGATCAAGAAGTGATTCTAGAACAACCTACGTCAAGCATAACTCCAACACCGTGTTCACTTCCCGGACTCCGCCGGAAAGAGACTATCACGGCTACACACGCGGTTGATGTATTTTAATTAAGATAAACTTCAGGCTTTCTACAACCGGACATTAACAAATTCCCATCTACCCATAACCGCGGGCACGGCTTTCGAAAGTTCAAATCCCTACAGGGGTGTCCCAACTTAGCCCATCACAAGCTCTCACGGTCAATGAAGGATATTCCTTCTCCCAAGACAATCCGATCAGACTCGGCATCCCGGTTACAAGACATCCTCGACAATGGTAAAACAAGTCCAGCAAAGCCGCCCGAATGTGCCGACAAATCCCGATAGGAGCTGCACATATCTCGTTCTCAGGGCACACTCAGATGAGACATCCTACGAGTAAAACCAACCCTCAAGTTGCCCCCGCAGTCTACTCGGTTCGGACCAACACTTAGAGAAGCACTGGCCCGGGGGGGGGTTAAAATAAAGATGACCCCTGAGTCCGCGAAACCCAAGGGAAAAGGCTAGGTTGTTAGTGCAAATGGTAAAACCAAGGTTGGGCCTTGCTGGAGGAGTTTTATTCAAAGCGAACTGTCAAGGGGTTCCCATTATAACCCAACCTTGTAAGGAACGCAAAATCCGGGAACATAACACCGATATGACAGAAACTAGGGCGGCAAGAGTGGAACAAAACACTAGGCATAAGGCCGAGCCTTCCACCCTTTACCAAGTATATAGATGCATTAATTAAATAAGAGATATTGTGATATCCCAACAAAATATCCATGTTCCAACATGGAACAAACTCCAATCTTCACCTGCAACTAACAACGCTATAAGAGGGGCTGAGCAAAGCGGTAACATAGCCAAACAACGGTTTGCTAGGACAAGGTGGGTTAGAGGCTTGGCTTAACAATATGGGAGGCATGATAAGCAAGTGGTAGGTATCGCAGCATAGGCATAGCAAAAGAGCGAGCATCTAGCAAGCAAAGATAGAAGTGATTTCGAGGGTATGGTCATCTTGCATGAGATCCTGCAAGGAAGAAGAACGAGTCCATGAAGAAGACAAACAGACGTAGTCGAATGGGTCCTCACAAACGTGACTTTATCAGAACCAACCCGAAGAAGCAACACCAGAAAGAAGCACACAACATAGTAAACAACCAACACATGAACATGGCATGATATGCAGGATGCGGTATGTGATGCATATGCATGATTTGCAAAGGAATGATTGAACCTGGCCTCAACTTGGAAATCCAAGAGTGCCACTTGAAAGGGGAGGTGATTTCAGTCGAAATCGATATAAAGATCACCGGAATCGGATGCACGGTTTGGAAATGACAAGCAAAACAAATATGGCACCGGTCTGCGATTAACAGCAAGAGACCATCTAAAAGCATCAAGTTAAATATGCTACAGCACTCAAAGATGGCAACTAAATACATGGCAGGGATCCACTCAAGATGCTTGACAAAAGATGAACACTGAGCTATGGCTAATTCACTCAATAGCAAGCTCAAACAAACATGGCAAAAGTGCAAATGATAACAGGTTACAGACTTGGAGAAAATAACACAAGTCAGGAATTTATCATCAGGAAGCAATCTTTAGAGCATGAAAACTACATGCTACAGGAACATAACATGGCAAAGCAAGGCATGGCATGAAGCTACTCAAAGCATACAAAAAAAGTCCCTTACTGACCATAAGCCAAAAGGGATCAGAAAATACAATGGCAAGCATGCGAACATAGCAATTAACGTTAACAGATTCAGACTTAGTGAAAAACTGGAGCATGGCAAAACAGATAACGAGTAGGCATGTTTACGAGCTCGATGCACTCACTACGAGGCATTGCATGACAAACTAAGCATACACCCAGCAAATAGACATGGCATAGAAGCTAGACATGGTAAGAACAACAACATAGCATGCTCGGATCAACAACAACAAGCTCGGCAAAATTTCTAAACATGTTAACAATCTGCCAGGAACATTCTATAGCAAAAGTAGAGCTCGATTGACTCAAGCTAGGGTGCTCCATAATTGGAAACAAAGACATGGATGGATATAGCACAACATTATTTACAAAACATCCTTACTGATCATGCTCAAAAGAGGCACGGATTACTCGGAAACAACATGAACATATGGCATAAAAATAATAACAGGGCAAGGACTTGGAATATTTCTAAGTCCCTGAAATCAACAACATTGAGTAAGCTACTTTGCATGCTTGTGCTAGTCACCACAAAGATCACAAAAATACATGGCATACACCCCTGTAAAGATGGCATGGCATTCTTCAAAACACATGTAGAGCTCAGGATCATAGCATGCACACATTAATCGTGGCAAAAATGACAAAAGTGCATTTGCTGAAACAGATCTGAAACCATCATCACATAGCCCTCTTACAACAGCATTTCGAGCATCAAGATGAGCTCAAATGAAAATGATGCAATGAGATGAAATGATGTACTTGTCGAGATGAACATTTTGATATGCTACACGCACAAATCAGAGCTACGGTGAGGGAGTTATGATGCGATGAAAAAGCCTGAAAATACTGAGGACTTGGAGAAATATACCCTCGCGAAAAAAAATCGGGCCGGAGGGAGTGGAGCTGGGCCTGGAGACTGGGCCGGCTTGGCGCTGGGCCTAACGAGGCCGGCGCGTTGGGTCGAAGGCGGGGCCCACGAAGGGGTCAACGGGGGCGTCGTCGTCTCCCTCGATCCCCATCGGATCGGGGAGGCAGGGGCGGCGACGCCGGTTCCCGCCGGCAAGGCGAGGCGGCGAAGGAGGGTGCGGTGGCGTGAAGAACAAGGCAGGAACGGGCGGCACGGTGGAGGAGGAGGCTGTGCGCGGGTGGCGGCGGTGCTCTGCACTGCGGCGCGAGCGAGGCGGCGGGGATGATGGCGCGGGACGGCGCACTCCGGTCGCCGAAGTTGGTCGCCGGCGACGGCGCGAAGGCGGCGGTCGGCGAGACGCAAGCGCTGGCGGCGGGCGACGTGCGGTCTGGGCGGCGTGCGGTTGGGCTCGCGCGGGCCCGCGATGGGCTCCTTGGGCCGCGGCGAACTGGGCGGCGCGGGCGCTGAGGTGGCGGCGCTGATTGGCTGCGGCGGCGGGGAAGGTGACATGGCGGCCTCCAATTGGTTCGGCAACGTGGCTGGCTGGGTGGACGCGTCCGCCGGCGAGCGGACATGTCCGGCGGCGCGGAGGGAGTTGGATCTAGGGTTTCGGGGAAGAGATCCGAAATTTGGAAAGGGGGGTCTATTTATAGAGGTAGAGGGAGCTAGGAAGTTCCAAATGAGGTGCGGTTTTCGGCCACGCGGTCATGATCGAACGACCAAGATGATGGAAGGGGGTTTAGGTGGGTTTTGGGCCACTTTGGAGGTGTGTTGGGCTGCAACACACACGAGGCATTTTTGGTCCCTCGGTTAACCGTTGGAGTATCAAACGAAGTCCAAATGGCACGAAACTTGACAGGCGGTCTACCGGTAGTAAACCAAGGCCGCTTGGCAAGTCTCGGTCCAATCTGAGAACGTTTAATACCCACACAAGAAAAGAGGTAGAAATGGGACACCGGATGACATAGGAGCGCCGGATTGCAAAACGGACAACCGGGAAAATGCTCGGATGCATGAGAAGAACATGTATGCAAATGAAATGCACATGATGACATGATATGAGATGCATGATACGCAAGCACATGACAAGGCAACAACAGCAAATAACTGGAAGACACCTGGCACATCGGTCTCGGGGCGTTACAGATTACCCCTTCCCCCATGAAACTTATCATTTTTGACAGGGCTAGTAACCTCCTCCTCTTTACCTGACCTGCCAACTCCACCTCCATTGGAGTGGGATTCGCTCTTCCCTTAGGATAAGCTCTCGCTCCCACTGCCCGACCCCCCCCCCCCCGACTAGTTGTACCCATAGTTGCGTGGCCCGCTGGAACTTCTTCCTCCAGACCTCCAAAATCTCTCCTCGGACCATCCCTTTCGCCGACCTATATCAGCGCGCAGCCAGCGTCCAAATTGTGAGCGTTCTCCCTTCTTCAACTTGATAGAGCAATCCTTCTCTCCGTGACCAATGATCCCACATGTATAATAGAAATCTGGCAAGTATTCATATTCAAATCTGCACCAATCTCTATCATCCTCTTCTTCCCCCCTCTCCATGGCTACCTTCCCCTTGTCCTGCACCTCTGCACTCTCATCACCCCCGTCAAGGGTAAAACCCCTCATGATTGGTCTATCAATCTGCATCCTGATTTGGATCTGCAGAAACCTGCCAATAGCAATCCCATCAGCCCATGTGTCCGCCTCCACAAACTCCCCCATGATGTTATCAATATCCTCAGCAGACTCCTTGTTCATCATGCCGAGAGGAAGGTTATAAACCCTAACCCAAATTGGGATGTTGTTGTGATTATAATCCTCCGGCCTCTTGGTCGATACGTAGTCTTCCACCACCATGAGTTCCTTGTCAAACATCCATGCTCCATCTTCAATCGCCTTGCGCTTACCCGACTCCTGATGAAACATGAATAGGAACTGATTCACACCTATCTCCTTGCACCCAATTCCTTTGATCGGACACCAGACCTTGCCCAGGGGGAGGCAGATCGCATATGGATGTGCCAATCTCTCAGACATGACCTTACCCACCGCCTGCCACATCGTCTCCTTCCCTTTCTCCCTAGATGAGAGCCGAACCTTCACGCCCTTCTTCTCCTCCTCCGAAAGCTTCAAACCCTTCAACATCCCCGCCACCCCTTCCAGCGCCATGACTCCGCACCCCCAACCGCCCCGGCCTCCTCCTAGGATCAGGTGTTGTACGACCACGTGCCCTAGGGTAACACGCAGAAGGCTTATGGTGGATGGGTTGAGGATGGGAGGAAGGACGCAAACACGAGGACGAGGATGACAGATGAGTCTAGGCGGTAGTGGATCGTAAGAACCCTAGGCAGACATGCAGCCCCGATCGTGATCGCCTAAGGAATCGCCCCGGGAATCACCGGACAGGACGTTAACCGTCACCCAAGCGGGACAGACTTTTTTCATCTGAGAGTATTTTTCCTAAAGCTAAAACCTGTTCACAATGGCCGAAGCCTCCCCGTTATATAGGGCGACCTGGGTTACCGACTAAAAGAAAACTTATATAAACTTACTGCTACGATCACAACGATCCCATTATTTTATCCCTATCTTCTACCAAAAAGACTCCCACTAAAATAGGATATCTACGTGTTTATTGGCACACGTGATTTCCTTTACAAAAACTCATGTTTCCTTAATTAAGCTCTCCAGCCATATGACACTGTAGAAGAGAATACTTTGATGCTACCCTAGACGGTATATGGAGTTCTAAAGCAAGGCTCCACTTCATCTGAAGGAATTAGCTCAATAGGCATCTCACCAATACTTGGATCCCTGAATAAAATGTCTGGCTTTTGACTTCCTTGGATATTACGTGTAGCTCCCTGAGACCGATGTGCCAGGTGTCGTCCAGTTATTCGCTGTTGTTGCGTTGTCTTTGCTTGCGTGTCATGCATTGCATTCATCTTTGCATCATGTGCATTGCATCTTGTCATCATGCCATCATGTCATTAATCTTTGCAACTCATATTAATAAACCGTATGGATCTTCGCTCCATTTAAATCGAGGGAATTCATATGGTGTTTCTCTTTATAACATATCCTCCCAATTTTTAGGGAGCTATATAAAAACCGTTCCATTAATTTGGAATCACCATAACACACTTACAGCTAAGTTCCATGCCTTTTTCCTTCTCAACTCTTGGCCTCTAACTTTGCCACATGTCCTTTCGTCATTTTCCGGAGCTCCACCTAATTTCTCAACATTTTTGGGCACTCCTAAAATCTATCCTAGTTCAAACCTTTTGAATTAAATTCAAAGAAATTTGAATTTATTCTTTCAATCTTGGTCTTTCCTAATTTTCTCGGACCTAACATATTTTTGTGAGTCTAAGAAAATTTACCGCTTGTCCAAATTCTTCTTCAACCTTCTCCTCTGTCCTTTTTCCTTTCTTTTATTTCTCTGTTTTTTTTAAAAAACAAAGGAGTGGGGGAGAGAGAGAGTAACCCAGCTGGTCACTTGGGCCTCAGTCCAGGCCGGCCCGCTTCCCAGTCCCGCTTTCTAACCCTAGTACCGCAGCCCGATCCCCATCTCCCATCTCTCCCTCCTCTCGCTAACCTCGCGCCGCCAGGAGAGGACACACGCGCTCGATCCGCATCTCCTTGATCCCCATCTCCCTCGCGCCGCCACCCACAGGACCCCGACGCGCACGTCTCCTCCCTGACTCTCCCTCGCCTATGCGCACCTCACGCCGGCGAGCACGTCGCCCCTCCGCGCGGCCCCCTTCCTCTGCTACTCCTCCTTCCATGCCCTGCTGCAGCTGCTCTTCCCAGCATCGCCCGTCGCCGCCACCTGGCCACCTCGCGCACGCCGCGACCTACCTCTGCGCGTGCGCCGCCACGGGTCGAAGCTCGCCGGACCCGCATGCCATCGCCTCTGTCGCGCCTCCCTCTTCTTCTTCTGCTGTGCGGCGCCACTGCAGTACCGCCCTGACCTTTGCATCGCCAGCGTCCCTGCCTCGCTGACCCGTTGCATGGGCCAGCGATGACCGTGTCGTTGACTCCGGTCGAGTCCCTGCACCGGCGACCTCCGTCTCCAGCCGTTGCCGGCAAGCAAGCCGCTGCCATCCACTTCGTTGTGTTCCCTTCCGCATGTGTTCGCCATGTTCCATCTCTGTTAAGGCCTGCCTCCTGCCGCTGATGCGCTGCGGGACCTCGATGCCGAGTGCATCGTCGTTGGATTCCTCATAGTCACCACCAACCCCGATTTGTGTATCTTTTGCTGTCGGACGCGCCAAGTCCAGCCGGTCCAGGAGCACCTCAAGTTCGACTACACAAAACTCCAAGTCCAAAGACTACCATGGCCATGATCTCACCCAGTACCACTACGGGTTCGTCAAGACCGCAAGTACCCTTTTGATTGCCAGGACTGAGACCCCAAGTTCGGCTACATGTTGTTGCTCCGATCGAGACCGCCAAGTACCGAGACCGCCAAGTACCATGACGGGCCGTCAAGTTCCGCAAGATACTAAGTATTGCTACCCTCGACCCGAACATCTACGAACCCTGTATGTCGTGACCGTTTCCAAAGACCGTCGGGTGAACAACTACCGTCGCCACGAGAAGGACAACTTCCCACAACGACCCGTGAACAACTACTTCCACGACGACCGAGTACCACTACTTCCCACGACGATCGTGAACAACTACACTGCTTGACCCGAACCGCTCCGATAACGCACCCTTCGAAGGTATAACCCTCGAGACGACGCCCATGAACGAATGTTGTGTGTTGTATGAGATGCTCATGCTTGCTCCGTGCTCGAATTGTCGGTGCACGTCGCCCCTCTTTTTGCCATGCCACCAACTCATGGGACACCCGGAATCCGGGATCACTCCCCACCATCCTTGCATGTCATGTTCCGCACACTTCTCCTTTGCATCGGTATCTCAATCGAGTTACCGGAACCGGAACGTTGCCGTGGCACCGTTTTCATTATCGTTGTCGTGGCACCCTTTTTCCTTTCCACCACGGTGACAAATGTTTCATAATGCTCTTGTCAACTTTTAATAAAACTTGCATAAAACTTGAGCATGTCATCCGCATCATATTAACAACATTAAGATGGCTTAAATTGTTGTTGCACCAAATTGATAATTGCATATGGGGATTTACCGGTTTTGTTGTTTATTATATCCGGCCCCATTTAAATTGTTTAGATGGTATAGTTTGATATGCTACACCTCTTGCCATGTTAACCAACATTTAGTATTGTTGAGTACCTAACCGAGAGAGAACTAAATAATTGGTGTGGTGTTCCGTCAATGTGCAACTCGTTGCATATTGAGCTCCACTTAATTTGTAGTATTACTTGTTGCTTTTGCCATGTCTTGCCCTCTTTAAACCGGACATGCATCATACTTGGTTGTGCATCATGCCATGATTATGTGATGGTTGTTTACTATGTTGTTTGCTTCTTTCCGGGTTGCCTTTCTCGTGAGCTTCGGTTCCGTTCCGGAGTTGTGAGGATCCGTTCGACTTCGTCCGTGTGTCTTCTTCATGACTCGTTCTTCTTCCTCGCGGGATCTCAGGCAAGATGATCATACCCTCGAAATCACTTCTATCTTTGCTTGCTTAGTTGCTCGCTCTTTTGCTATGCCTATGCTGCGATACCTACCACTTGCTTATCATGCCTCCCATATTGTTGAACCAAGCCTCTAACCCACCTTGTCCTAGCAAACCGTTGTTTGGCTATGTTACCGCTTCGCTCAGCCCCTCTTATAGCGTTGTTAGTTGCAGGTGAAGATTGAAGTTTGTCCCTTGTTGGAACATGGAGATATTGTTCCTTGTTGGAACATGTTTACTTGTTGGGATATCACTATATATCTTATTTAATTAATGCATCTATATACTTGGTAAAGGGTGGAAGGCTCGGCCTTATGCCTGGTGTTTTGTTCCACTCTTGCCGCCCTAGTTTCCGTCATATCGGTGTTATGTTCCCGGATTTTGCGTTCCTCACGCGGTTGGGTTATAATGGGAACCCCTTGACAGTTCGCTTTGAATAAAACTCCTCCAGCAAGGCCCAACCTTGGTTTTACCATTTGCCACCTAGCCTTTTTCCCTTGGGAGTCGCTCATCCTGAGGGTCATCTTATTTTAACCCCCCCGGGCCAGTGCTTGTCTAAGTGTTGGTCCGAAATGGGCAGCCTGCGGGGCCACCTCGGGGAAACTTGAGGGCTGGTTTTACTCGTAGCTTGACCTATCCGGTGTTTCCCTGAGTACGAGATATGTGCAGCTCCCATCAGGATGTCGGCGCATCGGGCGGTTTTGCTGGACTTGTTTTACCATTGTCGAGGATGTCTTGGAGTACCGGGATACCGAGTCTGATCGGAATGTCTCGGGAGGAGGTCTATTCCTTCGTTAACCGTGAGAGCTTGTCATGGGCTAAGTTGGGACTCCCCTGCAGGGATTGGAACTTTTGAAAGCCGTGCTCGCGGTTATGGGCAGATGGGAATTTGTTAATGTCCGGTTGTAGAAAACCTAAACTTGACCTTAATTAAAATGAATCAACAGCGTGTGTTACCGTGACGGTCTCTTTCTGGCGGAGTCCAGGAAGTGAACACGGTGTTGGAGTTATGCTTGACGTAGGTTGTTTAGGATCACTTCTTGATCATACTTTTATCGACCGTGCTTTGCCTTCTCTTCTCGCTCTCATTTGCGTATGTTAGCCACCATATATGCTAGTCGCTTGCTGCAGCTCCACCTCATACCTTTACCTTACCCATAAGCTTAAATAGTCTTGATCGCGAGGGTGCGAGATTGCTGAGTCCCCGTGGCTCACAGATACTTCCAAAACCAGCTTGCAGGTGCCGATGAGTCCGTGCAGGTGACGCAACCAAGCTCAAGGAGGAGCTCGATGAAGATCTTGTCCTTTGTGTTGTTCCATTCTAGTCGATCAGTAGTGGAGCCCAGTTGGGGTCGATCGGGGACCTTGTCGCATTTGGGGTTCTTCTTTTATTTTGGTTCGGTAGTCAAACCTTGATTGTATTTGGATGATGTAATGTTTTATTCATGTATTTGTGTGAAGTGGCGATTGTAAGCCAACTATGTATCTCTTTTCCCTTATTGTATTACATGGGTTGTTTGCGAAGATTACCTTACTTGCGACATTGCTTTCAATGCGGTTATGCCTCTAAGTCGTGCTTCGACACGTGGGAGATATAGCCGCATCGAGGGCGTTACATTACGTGAGCAAGGCATGGAGCCTAATATACCTCTTTGATTTGTTGAATGCGACACCTTCCTTTGACGTAAAGCAGGCACAATATATTTTGATGTACTTTCCTCACTATTAGCGACTCGTTTCGAAGGTATCTTATTTGGTAGCAATGGTGGAACAACAATATTACCTAGGGTGATCGCATCATCCTCTCCCCCTTCAAGCGAAACCGTCCTCGGTTTCAGGGCAGTCTTCAAAGGCTCCTTGTGTACAGCAAACACATGATCGATCTTGATAGCATTGTTACCCATAGGTTGTAGCACACGTTTGATGCCAACATCTCGGAACACAAAGTGTTAGACCTCCCCTCATGTATAGCATTGCGATCATATTGCCACGGACGACCCAATAGCAACTGACACACATCCATTGGCACAACATCGCAAATCACATCATCGTAATATGTGCCAATATTGAACTTTACACGTACCTTGTGAGTCACCTTCGGACGTCCAGAGTTGTACAACCACTCAATGCAATGTGGTTGCGGATGTGGCCATGCCTTCAGTCCTAAAACATCTACCACACGCTTGCTTATGATGTTGGTGTAGCTCCCTCCATCAATAATCAACTTGCAACACTTGTTGATTCGGCATTGTGACTGGAAAATTTTCCACCGTTGTCCCACCCTTGGAATTTGATCCTCTTTAGCTCGTTGCACCATGATGCATGGCAGATCATAATCTAAAGGATAGCACGTGATAGGATTAGATTCACTTTCCCCTTGCTTGGGCTCATCAGACTCTGAGTCAGTTTTGTCTTCAGAAACATATCCATCATTAACAAGGAGCACTCTCTTCTTGTTCGGACAATCAATGCGTTTGTGTCCCCTACCTCCACATGTGTAACACACAATCTCACTAGTACGCATAGCAGACCGCACACTTGAATCAGCCCTTGAATCCACTTTGCTCGTGGCCATAGATTCTTTGTTCATCTCCTTGTGATCGATATCAGCTGACCTATAGGATGAAACTGGCTTGACATTATCATTGTCATGCGAATAGGAACGTCGCCCCATGCTGAAATTGGTGCAGCCTTTGGAAACTTGCTTTGCTTTGACCCACTGTTTGGCACACTCTGCTTGATGAAGAAGCTCTTGCATATCATTATACTGCATCAAATCAACACGGTCGCGTATATACTCATTCAGTCCCTCAAAGAAATGTGTCATTGTTGCATCATCAGACTCATGCACATTAGTTCTGATCATCGGAACTTGCATCCGTTGGTAATACTCATCCACCGCCATGGCTCCTTGAACAAGACGTGAAGCTTTGTGTGTTGCTCCTTCTGGAAATAAGCTGGCACAAAGCGAGCACGCATTGTATGCTTCATCTCACACCACGATTCTAGTCGTGCGTCATTGCAGTTGAGTTGATCCCACCAAATTAATGCATAACCTGAAAATTCGAGAGAAGCAAAACGAATCTTCCGCTCCTCGGAGTAATGGTGGTTATCAAAAATCTACTCCACATGCATCTCCCACTCAAGATACTCCTCAGGACCGGCCTTGCCTATGAACAAAGGTATAGTAATTTTATTCTACCAATACCTCCGTCCTCGTCCTCATCGCGGCGCCGCCTTGGTCCATCATCACGGGGATGAGCATCCTATCGTGGTCGGCGAGGAAAGTCGCCGTGAGCATCAAAACCATCCTCGGACTCAGCATCATTGTCGTCATTGGCAACGTCCGCCTCTCGGGCATGTTGAGGTGCTCGTTGTTGCAGGGCATGTTGTGCCCTCGCTGGAGCAGCCGCGCCGGTTGCCCTTGCTTCTAGGCGATGAAGGGCTGCCTGCATGGCCTGGAACTCGTCGGTCACCATCTCGTCGAGGGCCTTCATGCGGTTGTCGAAGTGCTGGTATGTAGCCTTGAACATAGCACGGACACATGGGTCCAGATCGGGACCATATTGCGGTGGCCCGTCATCCTCCTGCACCTCATCCACGTCACGCTTGCTTGCGGTTGACATCGCGCGCAGTGATAAACCTGGCGTTCTCTGATACCAATTGATACGACTCAAATAGCTTTGAGTCGATTTTGTGGGATGTCCCTGATCTTTCACCGGCGCAAAGAGGTAGCAGAATATACTTGATCGGAAGCAGATGAACTAGAGCTGACAGATATATATATATATATATGTGTGTGTGTGTGTGTGTGTGTGTGTGTGTGTGTGTGTGTGTGTGTGTGTGTGTGTGTGTGTGTGTGTGTGTGTGTGTGTGTGTGTGTGTGTGTGTGTGATGTGTACGTGTGGAAGAACTTGGACTAGATGGATCGGAAGTAGTAGACGTGGTGTAGTAGTACTAGAGCTAGACTAGATGGATGGATTATGAAGTACCCCTAACTTCTCACGTTTGATCCTGGTGGTGGAGACCATCCCCCCCCCCCAAGGCCCCCGCGTCGCTCCCACAGGGGCGACTCGGGCGGCTCAAACCCTAGCCTGCCGTCGGGGCTCCCTCCCCCTTTTCCTCCCCCTCGTCGCTGCCGGAGGGGGTCGCCAGAGCACCGCACGGCCGCCGAGGATGGTGGCGGCGAGGATCTGGTCGCTCCGCCCCTATGGAGGATCTCGGAGCCGAGGTGGTGACCTCGGGCGGTGGTGCTGTGTTGTCCTCAGCAAACGGCGGCAGGGGGTGTTGGTCGCCCATCTCGGTCTTCAACCTCTTGTCACCCTCGTCTCAGATCCGTTCTCCGGCGGCCTCCGGGCACCGTAGCCGTGTCTCCTCTCGAGGTGGGGGTTGGGAGAGGGGACCGGAGAAACCTGTGGCTGCCTATGCCGGCCTGCCGGCACCGCCACCCATGGGCGTCGTCCCCTACTTGTAGGCGCTGGTAAAAATGCCCCCTTTCCCCCTCCTTTTCCTCCCGTGTTGCTCATGGACCAGGTGGAAACCCAAATCCCTCGGGATTGGGCGGCACCGACGTCGTGGGCGTCGTCACCCTCAAGGGGGTGCTGTCTTTGGTGAGCTTTGGGGGAAGTGTGCTTGTTCTAGTTGGGGGTTGCTCGGTCTTCAGTAGTCTTGCCGTGTAGCTTGCTTCTCCTCGTGTGCAAATATCATGCATTGCCGATGCTTTCCTTGGATGAGCTCCAAGTAGTTTGGCGGTGGTATCCTGGTGTGGTCTTCCGGCTGGCAACGGGTCGGCCGCTCTTTAGCCCTCGGGTGGGCGTCTCCACCTCTCGACGGATCGGCTCCCTTCGTGCCAGGGCGAGGGGGCAGGGAGCCCCCTTCTGAGGTGGAGGAGGGAGACATCGATGGCCAAAGCCCATGGAGCTGGCTACAGAGCTCCTCCAACTACTATTTGTTTCATCCCCAAGCTTTGCTGGTGCCCTGCGTGGTGTTCTGCTCGCTGTGGAGGGCTCCTTCGACTTCTAGCTGGACTTGTGCTTTAGTTTCCATATCTTTGCTAGTAGTTTGTTGTAGCATGATAGCTTTTACACAACACCATGTATCAGCTTGCTATTTTGTTCTTTGTTTCCTTTGTTTGTTCGATGTAATCCTGGCCGGTTGATGGCTTTATTAATTCAAAGCCGGGCTCTTCTTGAGCCTTCGTTCTAAAAAAAGATGGATGGATTATGCGAATGATGATCAGTGGCGGCAGCGACGACGGAGTAATTAGCATATGAGAATTTAGCAGCAGTAGACGGAAGGGAAAGAGATGAGATCGATCCTTGCAGGTCAAGAACCAAACTAACTAGTGGTCGTAGAAATCAAGTCGTCGAAACACAAGCAATCATGAACCAAATTATGGAACGCAGGAAACAGACTGCCTCATCATCGGATGCATCTGCGAATATTTTCCATAAACTAAAACCTCCACCTAGACAAAGTTGCGCCCCGGTGCGTAACACCTGGGCCAAGCCCGACCTAGACTAGGACACGTTGAGGACTCCTCAGCAATTACAAGTTGTACGTAGAAAGAAACTACAAAATCTGAACAAACTAGGAAAAATAAATAAAAAGAAGACACGTACGTATACTTGCATGTATATATGGTTGCTAGGCCAAAACTAAAATGAACTCGATGGTGCAGCCTTCAAACTTTCATTCTGCCGGCCTACATAGAAGTATTGGCAAGGTGTTCTCAATGTGGGCTTCACTTCTTCACGAGGCGCGATCCGAGGAGCAACTTCAGTAGCATATAAAATAGGCATCACACCTAAGATTCCTCTCTGTTTTGTAGCACACATTATCTTCTTATGATGCAGAGCAGGTACCACATACTTTTGCATCTTATTTTCATAGCCAGTCTCTCGCTTGGAAAATACTTTACTTGGCGATGATGGTGAAACGACAAGAGTACCTGGGATGACCGCATCAAAAAACCATTACAGAACATCATGAATAGAGAAGTAACCAAATTAATAGAAGTTCATCATCACATTAAAACCAAAGTACAGTAGTGATCAAATGTTATTACTGAAAAAATAAATACATAAAGTTCATACATAGTTCTCATTGAACAACATATAGCTCTTTAGAGCATCTAATTAAACCATACATTGAAACTATGTAAAACATTTCAATGCAACAACAATTGTGATCATAGTCGTAACTAAGGTAACAAATGATCCAACGACATAATGATACTAAGCCTCGGTATGAATGGCATATTTTCTAATCTTTCTAATCTTCAAGCGCATTGCATCCATCTTGATCTTGTGATCATCAACGACATACGCAACATGCAACTCGAATTCCATCTTCTCCTCCTCAATTCTTTTTAATTTTTTCTTCAAATAATTGTTTTCTTTTCCAACTAAATTTAACCTCTCGACAAGAGGGTCGGTTGGAATTTCCGGTTCACATACCTCCTAAATAAAAACATATATGTCACGTTGGTTGGCATAATTGTCATAAACACTTAATGAAACAAATAGTTATAAAAGATAATATATACCACATCTGAATTATATACAGCACGAGGGCCGACAGGGGCGGATACCAAAATCATCGCACTATATAATAACAAACAATAATAAAAGTAAGAAAATTATACAAGTATCTATCTAAATCATACAAGTAAGAATTATTTTTTCAGAAAGAAGATAAGAACAAGAGGCTCACAACGGTGGTGCCGGTGACGAGATCAGCATGGGCGATCGACGGTGGTGAGGACGGGGACGGGACAGGACAGATCAGCAAACCTAGAAAAATCTTGAGGAAAATGGAGCTTGGACAAGGAGCTTGGAGAGGAGAAAGTTTAAGTGTGGCTCGGGCATTTCATCGAACACCTCATGTGCATAGGAGGTGAGCTAGAGCAACACACCTCTCCCACGGCCAGCCAAAAAAACAGAGCAGTGGCTCTGTCGCGGGCAGGGGCAGCGGTATATATAGGCTTCTCTTTAGTCCCAGTTTGTGGCTAAAACCGGGACTAAAGGAAAACATTTGGTCCCGGTTCCATCCACAAACCGGGACTAAAGGAGTTGGGACAGGAGCGAGGCCCATTGGTCCCGGTTCGTGTCTAGAATCGGGACCAAAGGGGTCAGATGAACCAGGACCAATGGCCCTCAAGGCCCGGCCGGCACCCTGGCCTCACAAACTGGGACTGATGCATCCTTTGGTCCCGGTTCATGAGTGAATCGGGATTAATGCCCTTATCCTGGCCTCAACCAAAGCCCTGTTTTCTACTAGTGTAGGGTTTGAGATGAGATGGTGATGGTGAAGATATTGATGGAGATGGGTCCTCCCATGATGAGAGGAACATTGGTGATGATGAAGACTTCAGTTTCCCCCTCTCGGAGGGAAGTATCCCCGACGAAATCGCTCCGCTAGAGAGAAAAAGTGCTCCTGCCCAGGTTGCACCTCGAGATGGCGGTGCTTCGTCCCGAAAGTCTTCTCTTGATGTTTTTCTAGGGCAAATGGCTTCATATAGGAGAAGGAGTGCCACAGAAGCCTACTGGTGGGCCCACAAG
Organism: Triticum aestivum; assembly: GCF_018294505.1. Classification (NCBI taxonomy): domain Eukaryota; kingdom Viridiplantae; phylum Streptophyta; class Magnoliopsida; order Poales; family Poaceae; genus Triticum; species Triticum aestivum. The sequence continues at coordinate 496,792,307 of NC_057809.1, read as the reverse complement.
CTCACATGTCGCGCCCAGGTGGTGTGCCACCTAAGCTTCTGACTCACTGGTGGGGCCCCTCTTGGTGATTCTTCTTCCAGCATTATTTATTTATTCCAAAATAAATCTTCGTAGATTTTCAGGTCATTTCGAGCTTCGGAGAATAGTTGTCTCTATTGTAGTTTTTTTCAGGTCCAGAAATCCAGTCGTCGACAATTTCCCTCTCCATGTATATCTTGCATAATAAGAGAGAGAAGGCATTAAAATTGCATCGTAAAGTGAAATATTGATCTAAAACATTATAAATAAAAGTAGTATAACATGATGCAAAATGGACGTATCATTTCGCAATGTACCCAACAACGGTACACTAACATAAGTGGATTTGTATGAAAATGGGATGCAACCTCGGATTATTAGACGTACACATCAAAGAGACTTTACCCAGGTTTGTGCCCTTGTGATGCAAGTAAAACCCTAATCTTGCTTGTCTAGAGTTATATCAAGGAAAGTGAGTACAATGGGGGAGGGGATCCAACGACATAGATATGGGCTAGTTGGGTTTCGAGGTGGTAGAACTAGACTGGATGTCTTATATCGAATCTACTCTCAGCTAAGCTAGAGCTTTGATTCCTCTATCATCTTAGCCATCCAAGTAGAAAATTTCCCTTCCTTGTCCAGGTCTTGAGGTATTTATTGTCGGCCTTTGTTGGTTTGGCTTCTGTACGCCTTGGTATCCCAGCCTACGACTTGGACTCCCACTCATTTGGTAATGGAACGTCTCCCCTTCGGAAATCCTGGGGGTACCTGTTCATGGTAGTCATTTGCTCAAATGTGGGTTGAGCCTAGATATGGGCCTGGACGACCTACCTAGGGGTACACGCGCCATGATGTGAGGCAGAAGCCCACTTCCCATCGACAAGCCCCCCATCATATCAATGGTTGCCCTCGTCGTAAAGTCTTGCTCCGTGATGATGTTTTTCTGTACAATAGCACCCATTGGATGCAAAAATGTGTTAAACAGTAGCACAAATTTCTCGATCAGTTCGTTGCGAATGAAACCGCACTCGAACTGGATGGATTATCCATGGTTATTATTGTCAATGAAGGGTCCACATGGCATCTTGTACATGTTCGGCATGTATGTAGTGTCGAATGACAACCAGTAGTTGTACTTTGCATAGGCCCTGTGTGACGCACCGTCAATCCAGAACAACTCCACCTAGTCCTCGTCATCAAGCTTGATTCTCCAGTAGAAATGTGAATCCTTGACCCTCATCTTCTCAAAGTACGCAATAGCGCTCCCCACGTCTGCGTGGCAGTGATCCATGCGAAATTTACCTCGCTCATTTGTAATGTCTTACATCATGTAGGGTACATCATGAGCAAACCTGTAGAACCATGCCATCAGCTGCATCTGCCTTGCAGTTTCGATTACCTCCTCGGGGATGTTCTGATGTGATGACAGAAACTTTGTTAGGGATGGCTTTTTGATGAGGGGATGGTTGTAGTTGTCGTCGACGATAGTCCACCATGCATCTACATGTGTAACGTACATGTGGGCTTGGCATTCCTCACAACCTTTTCCCTTTTCCTCTCCTTCCCAAATGTTGGTTGGGTTTTGCACATCCTACAACTCCTCCTTGTCTGTGAGGGGTTTGCCATCCACTCTCTCTCTCTCTCTTACTCATGTCTTATCCAAAAGCCACACCTCCGTGCGTAAATCCTGTAGTGCTCACGACGTTTTTCAAACTGCCAAACTTCATTCCTGGATTAGGAGGTTGTGCAATACGCTTCCATGTTGCCGTATCCTTGATCATAGTTGATCGCACTTGATTCTCGAGTTGCCGGTTCACTAATTGTTGGCTCCCCAAAGCTCTCTGCTCCCATGCTAGCATTTGGTTTTGTACAAGGCAAGCTGCGGGGTATGCTCATCGTTCGAGCACTGGCAATGCGACATGGATACATGCTATCAGTAGTTTAGTCACGTGATTCACTCCATTCAAGATGTCTGGTAACTTTCATATAGTTTAGTCACGTGATTCACAAAGATTGGTACCTAATACACTATGAACACGATAGTTTATACATATGTTGTCTGGTAAGGATCTTACATAAAGATTAGTAAAATATCATATCATTTTTTGCTATCTTGGTAGTTTACACACTTGAAGGCTGCTAATTTCTAACCAGAAACAATGGCAAACAACATATTTGTGATCATGGTAGTTTATACACATGAAGGTTGGTAGGTGCACATGGATTTTTTTAACCTGTGACGGCGATGCTAGGGTTGGCATAATTATTGATCGTCGTATGTGCATTCTCATCCTAGTGATTCATTCTTGCACCACTCAGTATGCCATCCGCATTATCTTCAAGGTTAGACGCCATTGTAGCACCTGATTATTTTTTATATTCGCATGTTAATATTATCGTACACCATTTATTTTATCGTCAACAAAAAGGAAACTTACACATGTTCGCTGATTTTGTATACTTTTTTTGTTCACGTTTTTTTCAGAGGGATCTGATGGAAGCTCTTCATTCAAATAGCATGAGTTTCCCTTCATGTCTACAACACATTTTTTATACTGCTCGGGAACTATTCAATGTAGCATGAGTTTCTTCAACATTTTATATTTTAAGTCAATTTTTCAAACAGTAGAAAACAGTTTTTAGTGGTATTTTTGCTTTGGTAACTTTGATACATATGAGCTGATAACTTTTTCATAAACAGAATGACAACTTTCTTATTCTTTTTTTCTGAAAACTTTGACTTGCTACGATACCAAACTTAAAACGACAAACCCTATTTGCAGTTCTACCTTTGTCTTCTTGTTTTATAAGTATGTTCTTGTAACAAAATGGAACAAGTGGGTCTGCAAAGTTTTGTAGAGAAACCAGATGATTTTTGGGATTAAAAAGGTTACATTTTTTATCTAATTGTTCCTTGTGGATCTCTGCCCCAATCCCTGGCAATTTTTTTGATTCGGTGTTGATAATTGTGGTTTTCAGAGGACGGGGAGAAGAGAGTTTGGGGGATTTTCTAAAGGAATCGGGCATGGTGCTGTAGCAACCTCTAGATATAGAGAGATGATAGTTTTTTGGCGGTCGGTAAGGCCGAGTAGAACTTGTTTCCTGTGCCTGGGGTAAGAAACAGAGAAGAGGTGTGGTGGTGCAGATGACGTGGGAACTGATGATGCTTTTTTGTCCAAGATTTGGTGTGGATTTTGTGGATGGCTCGGCCTCGCGAGGTGGTTGCGTTCAGATATGTCTGTCACCAAATGGTTGGCAGTTATCGTTGTCCATTTTTTAAATGAGTAGATAATAAATTCACAAGAGATAGCAAAATAATAATTTGTGTGGTGACTTCACAATAACAAGCAACTACAATGGCCGACAATGTGAAATGTCAGCTCACATCTGCTAATATAAGTATGAGAGAGGTACTAACCACAAAGGAACATTTGTCCATCACAATCATGAGCGCCTCCCCTGAATCAGACGTGACTGCGACAACATTGAGGAAACTCAATCCTAATCTCAGAGGAATGGCCTACACCCTACTCCATTCGAGCAACCACCACACCTAGTCTCCTTTGATTCCATCCCACAACCCTCAAAATCATAGCTCTCTCCGCTTTGGCCGACCAGCACAGTTCAAACGACACCGTTGTACAGGAAGCGGAAGAGGGCAGTTGTGTGTTCCTCTGTCTAACATGAAAACAAACCCCCTCCCCCAACCCCCGATTTATTGTCGCCATGCCCGTGAATCTTGTAAGAGAATCCTCTAAATGTGTCGCACTGCTTCCCCTTCGGACGGTGGTAGGAGGGTGACGACGGCATCAAAGCAAGCACTACGTAGCGGCGTTAGAAGCACATGAGAATGAGGACGAAGGGTGAGAGAAGATGGAAGAGGATGAGGGCGACGACGGCATCAAGCAAGCGTAGCAGCGATGGAAGAGGATGAAGGCGAGGGCGGGATCAAGCAAGTATGAAGGAATGTGACAGCTATACAAGCGAATGAGGGCGTGTATAATGCATAGCCTCAAGGTGGTGCCTCGCATGCCATGTAGGATCGGATTTGACGTAAAATAGGTTCGGATAGAGAAGCGGGATCCTCTCCAAGAGGCGGATGCTTGAAAAGAAAAAGTGTGGTCCGATGACAAAATCTGAAAAGGTAGGAATGAAAAGTAGAGATGCATGTGTACTAAAGTCATTATTTTCATTTCTTAATGAGGTCCACTAATGGTAACTTGCATTAGGGAGAAAAAATAAATGTAAATGCCTCAAATTACTTTTTGTCATGGGGCATATGTATCCATATGCCACCATTGCACATGCCCTGAGAATGAGATGGCAAAGAGGATGAGGTCTGAGCTCCCTGCCGAGTGCAGGCATGTTATCCCTCACCAACAAGGAGCTGAGGGAATGTTCACTCTTCACTTATACATCCCAAAGTAAGTGTCACTAAAGTTGAAATAAATCAAGACACTTAATTTTGGATGGAGAGAGTATTACGGTAAATTAATGGATACAAGTTGTGGGACTGAGTGGATTTAAGCTTTGGGAATGAGTTTTTGGATGACTTCCTCCAGTGGCCTGCTTTTCGCAAGTCAGCTTCTGACAGACTTTAACTTTTCACTGATGGCGTTGCTGCCATACAGAATATACGTACGGTAATATAAATAGCCCAGACCGACAAATTTTCAAACAATAGCAGGACGGAGCAAAATTCAAGTCTTTCAGAAAATTGGGCCGACCTAATTCCAAATGCAAAATGACTGTCGAAGGATGCAAAAGAAAGATAGTACAATCTACAGTTCTGTCATTCTATCAATGTAGAATCCATATCTGAACTCTTTCTCATTTATACTCTCCATATCTAAACATAAGTCGTTTTTGCAGTTCAATTTGACAACCAAATTTTCAATTTGGTTCAGATCAAATAATGCAATTCTCATTAAGATAACTGAATTCAATGGACCTAATGATGAAATAACCCAGCTGCAATCAACTGCTTTAAGAGACAAGACAGCAAAGCAAATGCAGCAACTAACAATATATAAGAAACGCTCAAAACATCATTGACAAAACTCAACATATGATATTCTAGCTGCCATAATAACATTGATTGATTCCGGAAGGTACTCATTAAAGCAGTAAAAATAGTCTCACAATGGAACCACTAAAGCATGACAAAAGTTTCTTCTTCCGCAAGAGTAGAACAAGTGAAGACATCACATCCATTCTCTCAACTGCATCAGGAAGCATCTAGATAGGAGAAACTACTTCAGCAGCCTCACATAACAACCTCCCCAAAGCCAAGCCTGCATGATTAAACATAAAGCTGTTACAATGGATTCGTACGCAGTTTAATTACTGAATGTTAAATTCATAGCGAAGAATACAGTGTGATCAGATACAAGAATAAAATGGACTAGCATGAGCAACATTCATCCTAACAATACAAGTTCAGTCAAGGAATCTACTTAAAATCATCTATAGTTACTAGCATGAGCACTGAATCAACAGACAATCTTACCACATTCTACCTAGCTTTAATTGTCAAAATTCAAGTCCATATGACCTGCTATTACACGCCACTCTTCCTAACAAGTTAGCAGACCACAACAGCATTTCTGGTACCAGCAAAGCAACAAATGATTACCGCCAAACAAGAATCTGGTCGTTACCTTCTTAAGCGGGGATCTCCACCTCGCCGTCGTCGATCTCCGTCTGCAGATCCTTGGGGTCCTTGCCGTCGACGGTGCAGCCGACGCTGACGCAGGTGCCGAGGATCTCCTTGACGGTGCCGGCCATCTCCTTGGCCATGGAGCGGACCTTCATGATCTTGGCGATCTCGATGACGTCGTCGAGGCTGATGTTGCCGTTGTGCTTGATGTTCTTGACCTTCTTGCGGTCCCTCTCGGGCTCCTTGAGCGCCTTGATGACGAGGGCTGCGGCGGAGGGGACGACGGACACCTTGGCCTGGCGATTCTGGACGGTGAGCTTGACGGTGACGCGGAGGCCCTTCCAGTCCTTGGCCGTCTCCTTGGCGATGTCTTCTCCGATCTTCTTTGGGGAGAGACCGAGCGGACCGATCTTGGGGGCCAGGGACGACGCAGCGCCGACCTCCCCGCCGGTGACGCGGACATACACCTCCACGATCTGGGACGGGTCGAGCTTGGGAGGCATGGCTGCGAGCTTGGGCTGGGGAGGATTGGCTGTGGGTGTGGCGGCGGCTGGAGTTGGAGATGCTAGGGTTTGAGCGGCGCGCTTGTGTTGAGATTATATACTGTCTGGGGTGGATGGGGGTTAGGGTTTGGTGGTTTATTCAGTGGTATGAGTGTATTGGGCCGTCAAGGATCGTCAGAATCAGGCCCTTTGGGAGATTACTAAATGGGCTGCACCGCACATGTTGGGCTGAAGTAGTGGATGGTTTTAATAAAAACTAGCTAATTGTCCATGTGTTGCAACGGGAGCATACACATTCTAATGGTTACATCAATCATGTCTAACATATACCTTTAGAATACTCATGTACATTAGGCGGCATTGTCGATTTGATTTACCGTTAAATAATTTCTCGCGAATCAACCTGTGGTTGAGTTGGTTAGATGGACAGTGGTATCCCCAACCCACCAGGGTTCAAATCCTGGTGCTTGCATTATTCCTGGATTTATTTCAGGATTTCCGGCGATACGCTTTCAGTGGGAGTAGACGTTCCCGTCGACGACGAGGCGCCTACGGTGACTTCGTAAATCTCAAAATGATATGCCGGCTCAGTCTCTCGGAGGTGCTCATAGGGGTAGGATGTGCATGTGTGCGTTCATAGGGATGAGTGTATGCGCGTGTATATGAGCGCTTGTGTCTGTACTGATGCTCAAATAATAATAATAATTTCTCCTCTTCCACGAACTCATCTACCTCTCTTTCTCTAAAAAACAAAGACTTGATTAACCTTGAAGAAATAAACATAGTGTGTAGAGGGAATAGAGGGGAGGCGTGCGTGAACGTGTGTAGCGGACCGTTTTTCTCCTGGTTTTCTTGGTGCGTTAAGCATGGGATGGAGGGAGATGAAGATTGAGCGAAATAGGGACCTTATGTCTTTTTTAGGTAGTGTAGATATAAAAAATACGAAATCAGTAATTAGGGGAACCCCTTACAAAGCTCACTCCCACCTTCTACGACGATGACAAGTGCGCACTACGATGTGCGCCAACTTGTCGCTACTTGAGAGTCCTTTTCTGTAGATTCATTTTTTCAAAACGTTTTATCTCTTGCACCTTGCGTCCAAATCATGAAGCATTTTCATTATGGGATACCAGAAATAAAAAAACACAAAAAAGAAAAAAAAATATAAACCAGAAAAAGGACCAAAACTCAGGAAAATCGAAAACTAAACGTGAAAGCACAATTGTGCAAAGGGAAGCACAACTATGCATTTTTTAACTTTTTTTGGAAGCACAATTGTGTATTTTCCTTTTTGAGAAGCATGGCTCTTAGAAGTATAACTGTATTTTTTTCCCTTTTCGGTAAGCACATTTGTGTTTCTCGTGGAAGCACAGTGCTTCTCACAAAAGCACAACTATATTTTACTCTTTTTTCGAAAGCACAACTTTTGCTTCTCGCGAAAAAGCAATGCTTCTCAAAAAAGACCGGCCAAAACCTAGGGAAACCAAGCAAACGTTGGAAAAACCAAACGAACCCCAAAATGGGTGCAGAAAAAACAATCCCGATGGTAAACCTAGCGCGCAACACATGGCAGCGAATGAGTGCACCACTTGGTGCGCTCCCGGACCAAGAAAATGGTCTCAGCCGGAGCCCTCCAAGTGGTAAACCATAATTGGTTGCTCCAAGTATAGCGAATTGCACCAGACCTCCTGTCTAGCGTCTTCGGCGCGAGCGTAGCGGGCCATGGCCCAATTTCTCCGGTCCCTTGCTTAGTCGATTCGGTTCGACTATGAGCTTTCATTAGATTGTAGCACACTCATACGCCAACTGTTGTTCATAAAATAATCAATTACTAGCAAAAATTGGTTTTTTAACTTTGGACAAAGCAAAAAAGTGCTCGTGAGTTTGACAATAATCTTTTCAAAATGGAAAAAAGTGCACTAATTTAGAAAAAAGTTCTTGAATATGAGAAAAAGATATCGAATTCAGAAAATTTTCATGAATATGAACACAATTTTGACAAAAATATTCTTGAATTCAAATAATGTTCATGAATATCAGAAAAAACATGTATTTGAAAAATGTTTGCAAACTGAAAAATGTTCATGAATATGAAGTCGAGTTTGGCAAAACAAAGTTCACAAATTCAAAAAAAATCATGTATCCGCAAAATATTCACGAATATGAATGCAAGTTTGACAAAAATGTTCTCGAATTCTAAAAAGTTCATGAATATTGGAAAAGTTCATAAATAAATTTGAAAATTGTTCCTGAATTCAAAAAATGTTCGCTAATCCAAAAAATATTCATCAATATGAAAAAAGTTCATGAAATCAAAAAATGATTATGAATTAAGAAAACATGAATTTGAAAAAAATTATGGATTTTTCAAAAGTTTACAATTCCAAAAATGTTCAGGAATTTGAAAAAAAGTACATGATTTTTTTTTGAAAAGGAAAAATAAAATTAAAACGAAAAACCAGAGATCGTTGACGCACTTGATTTATTTTGAGGATACTTCAAGCTGAAACTCCTTGGCCAGCAATCTCTTTTTGATTATTTAAATGAAGCATTCACATGAATATTGCAGATCAAATCTTAGGACTACAAACTTTCGAACCCATTAGGAACTCTTATTTGTAGTACTACTTTATTTTTTTCAACCAGGCTAAACCCCATTTTCCATTATACAATTATTTATGAAGGCAAATTTATTAATTTTTGAACATAGTTACAACGTCCACTAATGAAAACCAGAGGATCTCCCGTCCAGACACAAGTATTGGATCCTTCCACATGGGCACCTAACAAATGAGCTACAATATTCCTATCCCTCAAACAGTCCGGGCAACCTGCCGGACAAAAACCCAAGAGCAACAATCTGTACAGTTTGTTTGCATACAAACAAGACGCTAACGCAAGAGCACTGCAGCTTACCATCTAATGCCAAACTAACAGCGACTTGACTGATATTGCAGTCTACGAACCAGATGTGAAGACACTAACACTATGACTCTGTAACATGTAGCAAATCAATCCATAAGTTTTCACTGTAATGACTAATGATAATATCACGGCAAATTCATTCCTGACCAGTTGAAACAAACAAGCAGTTGAAATCGCTAGATTCACATTTGATTAACAGGGCACAGCAACCTAATGAACTGGTATATATATTACTCATTATATAATCCATATCCATTTGACATATACCACAGAACAAACACGGACAACCAGAACCGACACGAACTGTATAGGTTGGTTCAGAGAAACCATGGTTTCACAACCCGATGCTCTCGACCCACACACACACAAAAAATTGAGCATTTCACTCCTCGGCAGCATTTGGAAATGAAAAAAAGCAAAGCCTAGTTATCACGGCACAACTAGAGCCCTCTCTCCTTCATTCAGTCCCAGCAGATGCTTGATGATTCCAGTGAACTCCTGCGCCGATCAGCACTCAGCGTTGTCGTCCAGCTCCGCGAGCGCCACCCTGCTGCCTTCATCGGCAGTGATGGCCAGGTTCTTCCCTTCCTGCACCAGATAAAGCACAGGCATCAGAAGTCAGTGTACGTCAGTACAAGGAACAGCATATAAATTAGCAGAGATGAGATAATGGTATTAACAAAGGTTTGTCAATTGTAATTACCTTGGCAGCAATAAGACCCTCCTTTAAAGCACTCTTAAGCTTCCTTAGGCTCATGTTAGTGAGGGCGACGTTTTGCTTTGCGCACTCTTCATTCTTCTCCTCAGTGATGGTGAACTTGTGCAGTGTCTTGACGATGGTCTCGGCGTGCTGAGAAACCTCACTGCCCTCGCTGGATTCTTCAAGTTCTTCGATGATGACAGAGTCAACAGTCTTGGCTTCAAGTTCTTCAAGACCCTCCTTCAAAGCACTTTTAAGCTTCCTTAAGCTCATGTTAGTGGTGGCAGAGTCAGCAGTCTTGGCTGCAGATGAGGCAGGAGTAGCATGGATTGCCTCAAGCGCCACCTGAGAGCTGTGGCTTTCAGTTTCAGCATCACTGAATTCAACATCGTCAAACTCTGATGACAGATCAGCGCTGAAATCGTCTTCCTCTCCACTCTCCTCATTTTCTTTAGGCTCTTCAACTGTCTCCGGCATCTTGAGATCCTCCTCTTCTTCATTAGAATCAAAGTTAGCTTCAGTGGAGTCGTTAGCCTTCTGCATATCCTCATCCTCGAGGTCCTCCTCTTCATCAGAATAAAAGTTCACAACAGCAGAGTCGCTCACCTTCTGCATATCCTCCTCCTCGAGGGAATCCTCCTCGCTGCTGTACTCACTGAGGTCATCCTCCTCGCTGCTGTACTCACTGAGGTCATCCTCCTCGCTGCTGTACTCACTGAGGTCATCCTCCTCACTGCCCACTCCATTGAGGTCACTCTCCTCTTCTGTCAGATCACTCTTCGGCGAATCATCAGCAGCGACTTCCTTCTCTGTAACAGCAGCTGGGATCATCTTGGTAGGAGCATCAGCAGTCTCAACAGTGGAACTGAAAGCATTTTCCTTAATATCATCAGCAGCAACATCCTTCTCGGTCACCGCAGCTGGTGTCATCTTGTTAGGAGCATCAGGAGTCTTAATGGTGGAATGGAGAGCATCTTCCTTGAAATCAGCAGCAGCAACTTCCTTCTCTGTCACAGCAGCTGGGGTCATCTCGTTGAGAGCATCAGAAGCCTTAACAGTGGAATTGAAAGCATCTTCCTGGAAATCATCAGCAGAAACTTCCTTCTCTGTCACAGCAGCTGGGGTCATCTTCTCGTTAAGAGCATCAGAAGCCTCAACGGTGGAATTGAAAGCATCTTCCTTCAAATCATCACCAGCGACTTCCTTCTCTGTCACAGCAGGTGGGATCATCTTGTTAGGGACATCAGATGCCTCGGCGGTGGAACTGAAATCGTCTTCGTTGATGGCTTCCTTTGGCACTTCAACAGCAGCTACTTCCTTTTCTTCACTGGCACTGTTGATCTCATCAACTATCTCGAACACAGGTGACCATTTGCTGCTTTCACCATCTTCAGTTGAGGCACCTTCAACGTTTTTGATAGCTAGTTCAGGTGTGGCCTTGGAAAGGACACCTAAGATAGGTGAATCCTCCATTGCGGACAAGGGAACAGACTTCTCAGCACTGGCAAGCTTCTGTTCTTCCTCAACTGCAGCTTCTGATGCATCATGGTTCATAATTAGCAAATGGAATCAACAGATAAAGGACAAAATTTATAAAATACAAAAGCAATGACATGGGTGGATTTTGGGATGCTACAGTTAAGTCATATTGGCTACAGATAAAGCAAGGAACAAATGGATACATTTCAGAGTCGCTATAGATGAACATGAAGTTTGAAATGAAACATTTTAGTCCTAAGGCAACAATCCAGAGTACTAATGAGTACATATAAACAAGTAACATATGAATGAAATTTGAAATGTAAATCTAGACCGAGTACAAATAACACAGGAATAAATGGATAGATTTTTAACTGCCACAGCCTAGAGTTTAAAAACAAATGGATAGTACATTTCAGAAAGCTCTTGATAAGACAGACAAACAGATGAAGGTTTGAAATGAAGCATTTCAGTCCAAATGAACAATCCAGAGTGCTAATCAGTACTACAGATAAACAAGAACCAGATGAATGAATGTCAAAATGCAAATCTATATGCCTAAACAGTACAGATAAGCCGAGAAACAAATTGATGAATTTTAAAATGCCAGTCTAGAGTCTTAATCAAGGATTGGCTGAAAGGACTCTGAAGCATCGGTGATGTGAACCATCTCACCTTCCTGGAGCTTGGTAGCCTCTTCCACAACTTCCTCCAGCTTAGAATCTTCACAGCTCTTGTCAGCAGATTCAGTGGGCACAACAGAAGAAACCACTGCACAATCAGGAAGCCGAATCAGTAACTATTCTCAAACAATACAGAAACCAACTTATAACAGGCACATAATTCTAATAGTAACCAGAATCAGTAACATAATCACCTTCATCTCCCTGCTCAGGTTCATCCGCTTTGCTGTTTCCTTCTTCCGGAAGCTTTGTAACTTCCTCCTCCTCCTCCTCAGGATCATCGCACTTCTCATCAGAAGTAACGCCTGCATGATCACAATGTTCGCATAAAAAAACTGCCCCCATGCAATCGAACAATCAAACATAGTGATTAAGGTTAGGAAATCACTCTCACCCTTGGGCTCTGCTTCATGCACCTTCTCCTCCTTGAGTTCGGTCGAATCCGCTTCTTCCTGGTCCAAATCAAACATCGCCTTCGATCTCGCCGTCTTCCTAGTCGATCTCTTTGTGGTGGACACCTCGACCTCCATGGCCTTCTCGGTCTTCTTAATCGACCTCTGGCTCCTCCGCAGAGTGCCCGCCGCGGGAGTCGGGGGGAGGGGCGCGGGCGTGGCCCGCGGGCGGCGGCTGGTGCTGCGCAGCGCGACGCCAGGGGTGCGCACGATCTCCTTGACGAGATTCCGCTTCACCTCGTCCTCGCCCTCCTCGACTTCCATCCGGATGGCCTCGGGCGACTTGACCGAGACGCGGCGGCCGCGCGGGAGCGGGCTTCCTAGATGCTGCTGGTCCTCCCCGGCCGCCGGCGCGGCCTTGAGGACCGACTTCATCGCCGACTTGCCCGGGGTCGGGAGGCAGAGCGTGGTGCCGATCTGGTCGATCCCATCCACCTAATAACCCACAGCAAAAACCCGCATCAAACGGCCATCCCCACGCCCAAATTCATCCCCACCCTAACGAGTCCCGCAACGAACCATCCGCATCTCAAAAACAACAACGCGAATCGGAAGGGGGAAGCCGAGGAGGGAGGGCGCGTTACCGCGGCGAGGGACTGGAGGGCCTCGACCATGGCGAGGTTGGTCATGTTGGCGCGGACGCCGTTGAGCTTGCAGAGCGCCTGGAGCTCGCGGCGCGAGAGGGCGTTGAAGTCCATGTCCGCCGCCGCCGTCTGCATCTCCATCTCCATCGCTCCCGTCTCCTGTCTCTCACCTACCTACCTCCTCCTCCCGTGGCGCGGCGGATGGATTTGCTCGTGGATGGCGAAATGAATGCTGAGATGCGGCGGGGCTAATCGGGGGGCGAGGGGTTATATAGGAGCGCGCGTTCGGGGAGGGCTTTATGACCGTTGGGGGCGAGGCGGCGCTCCGCTCGCCTGCCTAGGGTTTGCCCTCTGCCCTTCCTTTTTGAATGTTTGAACAGGGGCCAGGCCAGATCGCGTGGCGGCTCCGCGGGGCTCCGCGTACCCTCTAGGCTAGGCTGTCCCCAGTCACGTCGCTGCGCGCGGGCCCGGGCGGGAGACGCCGTGCGAGTGAGCGACGGGACACGCTGTCACACAGATCTGATTGTTCCCGGTTTTGACCAGTCTCGCTGCCGCGTGGGTCCCGGGACAGCGTGAGGTGTAGACGCGCCTCGCTTTGCGAGTTTGGAAGGCGTTGATTGATTCCGGGGGCTGTGGCTGGATCCTTCGAGGCTTCCCGATTTTGCCATAAATGGAGATCGTTTTTGCTTCGTTGGTCATCACATTATTGCCGAGCCAATAGAAACCTCATCGATTTTCACTGAGACCGGGTGAGAGTTTCCGTGTGGAACGAAACTGTTTCCCTTGTTGCTGGGGTGTGTGTGAAAAGGAACGGGTTTGCTTGCGGCACAAAAAAGAGTTAAAAATCAACGAGTCTCTATTTTGAACATTCTAGTTTTCTCCCTCGTATTTGCTCAAAAATAATTGTAATTATGTACTATTTTCTCAGCTAGTGTATATTCTTTTTTTTGGGGGGGGGGGGGGGGAGGACTTCTGATATATTTATCTTCAAATCATGACAGTACAACAAACATTAGAAATAATAAAAATTACATCCAGATTCATAGACTACCTAGCGACGACTACGAGAGCCGAAACGAGCATGTCATATCCAGTTTGGCAGTTCCGTGTTCAACACCAGAGAAGTACAAGTGATCCAGAACAAGTATGTACAGAATTACAAACACTGCTAAGAGAACTCGATTAGTCATTGTACATAGTACACGCAAGTACATGTTTTTTTACATGCTGAGAAATTAGTACACCACTACTGTGAACAAGGACACGTACAGTTGGTACCTGGTCGCATATGTACAGAATACAACACCTTGTTACTCCCTGCCTGCTTCCTTCGATTATTTTCCATTTCCACAGATGGACTGTGCACTTCCGAGGTTTTGGCTACGTCTATCATTCTTTTGCATTTTGCATCCCCTGTATGTATCAATGAGCCAATCTGATCAATTACCCTGAGAACTACTACGTCCTCACTTCCACTATATCTCCATCCTTGAGCTCGGTTTGAGGCAGCACAAGTTGGCCATTCACCCAAAGCAGCTTCCCATCCACACCCATTCTTCTACCGGCGTCAGCAGCTGTGCTGCCAGTACTCATCCTCATTATCTTCCCATACGGCCAGCAGATGATGGCCACCTCACGAAGAATTGGATCGGTCAGCGAGCCGAGACTTCTCTCCGCTACCGATGCTCGACGGCGTACTTGCTCCTCCCATTGAAGCATTGTCCTGAGCAAATGGACCTATGACAAATATAGTGAATATAAGCAGTGAGATTCGAGGTTTCCTTTCACTAAACAAAGTAAATGGCAGAAATGGCAACAACATGTTGACCTTGTTGTTGATGGGATCACTCAAGGGAGTAGAGATTGGAAGGTCGGAAGTTGATCTATCACCGTTGCTCGATTCAGATGTCAGGGTGGAGGTTTCTTTGCCTTCAAATACTGCAGATACAACCATCCAGTACTCCTCCTCTTCCTCTTCCGTCAAATCAATTATTTGAATAAATGTCGGCAAAAGTCTCCCAAATTGGTCTTGCTACAAAAGACATTAAAGGTGTACAGGATATCAATCAACCATATGAACAACAATGTAGTACTAGAAACAAATTGATACGAAGTAGTAATGTTTCAGCCATGCAAACCTTATGGTATATACCATCCCGGCATAGTGTGTACTTCTCCAGGTTTGTTGACCAGTCACCATGTCCTGGTGCACACCACCATTTCTCAGTTACCTGAAATAAGTATGAGTGTGAGATAGAAACAAATGCCTTCTCACATGCAGAATCCATAAACAAAAAATTGTCATCATCAGATATACCTTCTTATGAAGCCTAGCATAAGCCTCCCAACGCTTCAACTGAAAGGAAGATCGCCGCTCAGCTACATCTTCAGAAGCTTCAAGGGTAAAACGTACAGCAACAAGCAATTCTTTAGCCCCTTTTTCTATGCTGCAATTTGACTTACACAAATCAGAAATCAACTGCAATAACAATGCTACAAAATAAACAACAAAGTATGTTCATAACTGAAGTTGAAGCTATACCTGACAATGACAGCTGCCAGTAAGTGATTACCATCAATTCTGAGGACCGGATGCCCCACTTTCATAGAAATATACTTTGAGGGCACCCCGTCTGTTATTTCATCTTCTGAAGAACTTGATGCATACGACGTACTTTGTTTTATCTTGTTACCCATGCCACTTCCCGTGTTAACACTGCTCTCCTTGTACAACCAATGCGCAGCCAGTCCATACTCTGCATACTCATGCATTCGCTGTGGACAACAACCTCCAACAGGATCAGGACGAACTGTTAAGCATCTATTCAAACAAAATAAGAAGAAACTTTATCTACCTGGGTCCTAATTTGGACCTCCAGCGGTGAGCTATCGGATGCCTGAACTGCTGTATGGAGTGACTAGAACAGAAAATAGCCACCAGAAAATTGAAGTGCAAATAGGGGATGGAAGGAGTCAGTAAACAAGGCAGTCTAGTAATTGATTCGACAAGCAGGTCAGGGTTCAACTCTAAGCTAGTTCATGGTATGGACAGCATAATACCATTACTAGCTTGGGTGATTAGCAGTTCCCAAGCAAAACTAAGCACACTCGAATTTTTGGATTAATTCATACTTCCGCATTAATACTGGCTACAAGATGTTTTATTTGGTGAGAGATGATGCTTACTTGGTAACCGCTGCCCTTAGGGTTGATAATATAGTCATCAAACTCCCCATCGATTGGAGTCCATAACCTGCACATGCAGATAAAGCAGACAATTAAAATATGAACTTAAACTAGCCACAAAGAACATCCATAATGATAAAAAGGCCAAGTTACACGGAAATATGATGATGCTACACCGATACATCAAATGAAGCATTTATTTGGTCAAGTAGCAACTCCAGCATATCTAGACCTTCTAGACATGGGTAGCTCCACATAAATAATTAAATTCACAGGAAACCTGTGTACTATATCAAGGATGCTGTAGCAACTCCTGACTGCAGGTCCATGCAATGCACCATTTTTGTCTCCAACAATCACCCTCAACGCACGAGCATCGTATACTTGTCTAATGCCTACACGTTTCCTTTTCATCTGTTGATACAAAATGTGTCAGTAACTAACAAATCCAACATGCAGAAGTACGCGCCATAAGAAAATTCTTTCAGTAAGGCTGACAACTCCAACATACATTCTCAAATTTATGATCATAATGCATTGGTTACACATGTACTCCCTCCGTCCCAAAATTCTTGTCTTAGATTTGTCTAGATACGGATGTATCAAGTCACGTTTTAGTATTAGATACATCTGTATCTAGACAAATCTAAGACAAGAATTTTGGGACGGAGGGAGTACTTAACAACACGAATAATACTATTTGTATGTAGTCAAACAATTGACTAATGGTACCTTACAGTAGATGCTATACAAGCTTTTGAGTCTACTTGACAGCCTAACTTCCATCCCAGGTATATACCTGCAAAAGATGTAGTGTAATTCAAGAATGAGAACCTCAATGCTACTAGTGGGCATGCAGATTTAGATAATTAGATGTGAAGTTGGGCATCCCTAAGATCACTAGGTTGTGAACTGCAGATTTAGATAATTAGATGTGAAGTTGGGCATCCCTAAGATCACTAGGTTGTGAACTTACGACGTTGTTATAAGCAATTCCTGCTGAAGTTCTTCCTCACAAGCTGCTAAAGATGTTAATGCAATAGCAGCGTCATCAACAATTTTAGGCTTTCGTATGGATGCTTCAGAATTACTTTGGAGATTATTAAGGAAGTCAGAGCGCCTTCTCCGATCCAAAAAGAGGTCAAATGGCAATACAGCTTGCAATAAATCCTGCAGTGAAGGAAGGATTTATAATAAGATAAGCTATCAAGCATACCAGTTTGAGGAGAATGATAAAGAATTTATTGTGTTCAATCATACATATGCTGATGAGGGAAGCGAGGTACGGGAGGCAATATAAGTGAAAGTTGCATGACATATCGATGTTAGTCAATCTGATTGTTTAGTATATGTTGCTAGTGAACATATTCATTTACTAACGCACCTCCATATTTGATTGTTCTTGGTCGCTCGAACTAAGTAAATCATGGGTGGAAGTCGCGTGCACTTCCTTCGTGGAGGCAAGCAAATCACTTCTAATTGATGACCTTCTCATGCTTTTATCCTTGCTGGTAGAATTCCACATCGAAGTAAGTTCAGATCGTATTTTCATGAAAACTTGGGGCTGCGAGAATTTGAAGGAGATAAGAAACATTTAAAAATAATGATGCACGGAATAAAATAAGGCATTACAAACTATAATGGTACTAAACAAGAGGTACCATGATAACCTCATTGCAGATGCAAGATCAAGACATGAGTAACTCGATGAATAGGTCAAAATAACAGCCTATGCTTTCATCCCAAAAAAAAACAGCATATGCCCAGTGACAGAACTAAATGGAATATGGTCTCTTTGGCCCTTTCAAATGCACAAAATATTACTAATTGGTCTGCCTAAACATATTTTAAGCATTTTGGTCCAACAGTGAAAGAGATCTAGTTTATCACAATCATGCATTATAAAATGGCTCCTAAGCATCAAATCAACATGTTTGAGGGACCCATCAAGTGGTGTGGCATGCAAACAAATCTTGCGTCAAACACTCAAAGTTACGACAATATAATGGCTATTAACCATGAGATGAACAAAGTATCTCTTGAAATTTGAAGAGAGCATAACAACAAATACACAACATAAAGCCCACGTGGTATGTATCCAGAACCAAGTAAAGCCAAAAGACGTATCACACTGGGGTAATATTACAGATGAACAAAAGTAACATTTCGGAGGCAACCCATATGCTTAATAGAATAAAAACCTGAAGGACAGCAAAGCATAAGTCTTCTAGCTCAGCTTTCAAAGCCCAGACTCCCAATCGAGAAGCAAGTGAGCACCAGACAGCTAATGTCTCTTGAGCAACAGCCTCAGCTTTTGGAATGGGAAGAGCATAGCTGAAATGCTGATCTTAGTAAGCACACAACCATTTACATAATCCAATAGCTATTTGAAAGCATACTTAAGTTAAAAGTAGGAGCATTTCAATACATATAGAGAATGCTGAGGTGCTGGCAATAAGGCAACTAAAGGAGTGTGTTACGATGCTGATGGACATAAATGATTCGAAACAAGTACCACTGCTGGTTTGAAGGGGAAATACACAGTAAGTTCCAGATGGGAACAAGACAAACAAGATAGTTAAGGCCGGTTCATTTTGCATCACTGACTCTAGCAGTTGGTCTTTATGGTAAGGTGAAACAGAAATTGCTGATGAGAATCATTAGAAGCTCACAAAAAACATATCATGGAGGTATTGTCAAGGATATTGTCATGTGACAAGCCAGAAAAATCGGTACTCCCTCCGATCCATATTAATCGTCGCTGCTTTAGTACAACTTTGTACTAAAGTTGTACTAAAGCAGTGACAACTAATATGGATCAGAGGGAGTATTACAATTGAAGATACTAAATACTTCAGATTAAACGGCAGGTTTTACGTGTACAGCAAGCTACATAGTAAGGAGAAGCCTAAATAACTTACATTGTTCGCATATTGTGCAAGCGGTCTGCCAGCTTGATAAGCACCACACGAGGATCATCAACCATCCCCAATAGCATAGCACGCAGGTTGTTTGCCTGGCTGACAACAGGACAATCATAAATTCCTGAGTTTTTTGGGAGCAGCATCATATGTTTTTATGGCAAATTACAAATATACCAATGCACTGTTTGGAACTAATTTTTATTAATAAGAAAAATCATAGGAAAAGAGAGTGGACATTAAGCATTAACAATCTCTAAGAGTAGCTTAATAAGGAATGGAACATACTTCTTCAGAAGTAAGAGTGCTTCCACCAGTGTTTTTTTGCCGATGCCTGCGCAGTAGCTGTAATGTAAAGCTCATAGTCATGGACAATGGCAAAAACATGTTGAAGAGAAAGAAAGTACAGACGACAGAAAGTGTTACACAATGCAGTGATTATGATCTTTCAAAATAACAATAGGAAGGGATGAACTGCATTATGCAACAAGGACAGAGCAAATTGGCATGCATATGGTGTATTGAGACATCTGAAGCAAGTAGACTGAAAATTTAAAATAACTCAGCATCAGGAGAAAAAAGGACTGAGATGGAACTTAAAACTGGTAGGAATGTCACCGTATACTGAATTCATTAACAACAATTTTAGTAATACAGCGTGCATCATGCAATAATAAGCACATTTACTATATCAATCATGTCTTCACCATCATGATTTGCATCCCAATATTGTATGGTAGTGAGATAGCACTTATGAATCAATGCTAGCACTAGCAGAGAAATGCTTATATAGAATGCTTTACTAACAAATGAATAACCTGATTTATGTAGCTCAGTTTTGATACACCAGATACCAAGCTTGCAACATCATCCCCAAATTGCTCTGCTACGCTCTTCAGGTTCTCAGCTGTATCATCAATAACATCATGAAGAATACCAGCAACAACGGTATTGATTGCCTACATGAGATGCAACCATGGGATTAGAGATGAAAGAAGGAGAGCATTCATCAACTAAAACCTATAGAAACAGAAGGGCAGCGCAGCCATACTCTTTCTCCAGTGGATGGGACCAAGGCAGCTAAGATTTTCCCCGTATGTATGCAGTGTGTAACATATGGGTCTCCTGTTCTCCTAAATTGCCCAATGTGAGCTGTACTTGCAAATACAATTGCTTTCTGCACCTGTATCACGGGATTGAGGATGTCAAATAAAGGAGTAAAAATGTCAAAGTTCAGGTGAATACATATATATGACAATTTTTGTTAAGAATGTCTCTAATGTTTTAACACCTTTGGATCCTCAAATATTTGATATCCTGTCACCTCCACTCCTTCAAATACAAGAGTATCTGCACGTATACAGAATAAAAGTGTAAGGTAGGCAAAAGAACGGATGCATATCTTACTCAAATGGGTGCAGGGCCTGCGGTCATAGGAATGTTACTGGCTTATTGCGGCAACAGTGTTAACTAAGCAGTAAGAAACAAACCTATTACTGATTTGTTATGTCATACTACTACAAGAGTACACTATGAGGTGTAAAATGCTCTGCGGTGCATACATCACTTAACTGCTACTTCCAACAATTCAAGCATGCGAATAAATTACTTCAAATATATATATATGGGTCTGCCTAGGACACATCTAGATGTGACATAGTTATGTCACATCTAAGCTGATTTTCACTCTGTTTGTGGTCTATTTTTTTTGTCCTAGTCTTTTTTGTTTCTTGTTGATGCATTATATACTTGTGGGAGGTTAGATGTGACATCCTTAAAAAACATCTAGATGTGAATTAGACAAACTGTATATATAAAGCTAAGACGCAATGATTTAGATGGTCTAGAACGCGATCAACAGAGCTTATTAGCTAGTTGCACATATGGAATGGAAGCATAGTGATTCACAATTGAATAAATTACTCCGTACATGCTACGCAGAGAGAGGGTATCTACCAGGCAGCTGCTCGATGCGAGGCCAGAGGAAGTCGACCTTGGTCGACAGGCACGCCCCTGACGCGATCGCCACGGCCGAGACCGCCAGTTGCGCGATAGTGGATGCCACGGCGCCGTGAATCGCGCCGCCGCTTCCCCCCGCGACGGCCGCCGCGGCGATCACCTCCCCGGCCCCTACGAGCGCGGCCGAGGCCAGCGCGAGCCGCGGGGCCACGTGCTCGAGCACGCACCCCAGCCGGAGCCGCGCCCTCCTCCGCTCCCCGCGCGCCAACGACGCCGCGGCGCTCGCCGGGAGCAGCACGAGGCGGCGGCCGAGCATGCCGGCGTCGGGGGCTGACGTGGACGCCGGCGACGGCGTCATGCGAGTCGGGCGGGCCGCTGCGGTTGCGGGGGTGCTCTCCGGCCGTGCGCGGGCGGGGAGTTTCTATCTCATTCTGGCACGCACGGCGCGTGAGTGGCGACGAGTGGTGGGGAGGGGGTGACCGGGTGAGGACGCCGAGGCGTGTTGGGTTTGTGTGGGTGGCTGTGGCTGGGACGGAACGGCGTTTCTCACTCCGCCTGTCCCCTCTAGCTCCTCCTGTTGTGCTGATTTGAAGGGGGTTAAATCCCGTACAAGCCAAAATTCTTCCAAATCTCCTCCAATCCTTGGGAGGAATGAGAATTAACCGAACAAGGCCTTACAGTTTTTTTTTTTTACTACTACTTGCTAGATTATGAGTTTTGCTTGCCTTGGTATTTATTTATCGAAAACGTTACTCCCTTCGTCTAGGTGTGTAAGTCATCTTACGAAAATCAAATAATTCCAAAACACTTAGGCGCGGTGCATTAACTTCTACCTCGTTTTTTGTTTCTTCACATATCAACTAATAAGAAACGAGGGGTTTGCATGCTTAATGACTTGAGACTACCAAACACGACATGCAGTGGTTAGTTCATTGCATGCAATGATATTAATTAGTAAATAAACATTAAGGTCTCTCGTTTTTCTCTCCTCTTTGGTCACGGTGCACAATCTAAAATGACTTACTCACCTAAACGGAGGGAGTATTAGCGAACGTCAACCAGGAAGGGAGTGGCAAGGGAACGTTTATTTATGGCAAGTTGTGTGGTGGGAGATGGCAAATCCTGTCTTTTTTACAATATTTTTTTTCTTCTTCCTAGAAGTTGTCCCGTGTTTCCGACAAAATTGGCTAACGTAAATTGCTAGCTAATACATTCGCAATTGATACCCTCCCTGCAAACGCTCGCTAGTTATTCGGGTCCTTATTTATTTACTTCCCGAAAGACATCACCACCATTTTTCATTACACTAAAAGAAGTAGAAAAAAGGACTACAATGATAAGGGAGAGGGGGAGGGGAATAGAGCTCGGCTTCAAAGATCTTGTCAACTCAATCAAAGCGTAGGTTATTGGCATCCATCCTCATCTGACCAAACAAGATAAGGCGTCTTAAGTATCGAGTGTGTGGTTGATAACTAATAACACCACATAAAAAGAAGCGAGAGATGTCACATAGGAACGAGATGATCTAAGAACATGTCACAAACTTAACAACGCAACTTTAGATGAAACACCTGTTGGGGAACGTAGCATAAATTCAAAATTTTCCTACGTGTCACCAAGATCTATCTATGGAGTCATCTAGCAACGAGGGAGGAGTGGATCTACATACCCTTGTAGATCGCGCGCGGAAGCGTTCAAGAGAACGGGGTTGATGGAGTCGTACTCGTCGTGATCCAAATCACCGATGATCCTAGCGCCGAATGGACGGCACCTCCGCGTTCAACACACGTACGGAGCAGCGACGTCTCCTCCTTCTTGATCCAGCAAGGGGGGAGGAGAGGTTGATGGAGATAGCTCCAGCAGCAGCACGACGGCGTGGTGGTGATGGAGCTGCAGTACTCCGGCAGGGCTTCGCTAAGCTCTATGGAGGATGAGGAGGTGTTGGAGAGGGAGAGGGAGGCACCAAGGCGTAGGTTGAGAGGCCCTCCTTCCCCACTATATATAGGGAGCCTAGGGAGGGGGCGCCGGCCCTAGGAGATGCAATCTCCTAGGGGGGGCGGCGGCCAAGGGAGGAGTCCCTCCTCTCCAAGGCACCTAGGGGGTGCCTTCCCCTTTTGGGACTCTTCCCCTAGGGTTTTTTCCACCCTAGGCGCATGGGCCCTAGAGGGAAGTGGCGCCCCAGCCCACTTTGGGCTGGATCCCTTCCCACTTCAGCCCATGGGGCCCTCCGGGATAGGTGGCCCCATCCGGTGGACCCCCGGGACCCTTCCGGTGGTCCCGGTACAATACCGGTGACCCCGAAACTTGTCCCGATGCCCGAAGTAGCACTTCCTATATATAATTCTTTACCTCCGGGCCATTCCGGAACTCCTCGTGACGTCCGAGATCTCATCCGGGACTCCGAACAACTTTCGGGTTACTGCATATACATATCCCTACAACCCTAGCGTCACCGAATGTCGGGGAAGCTGATCCACGAACACCTATGGGGATCGGCGGACCGAGCCCCTTTCGGTTCGGAGGGGGCGGAGGCTGCACAAAGAGCGGATCGAGACGGTACACGCGAGCAATTTTACCCAGCTTCAGGCCGCACGGATGCGTAAAACCCTACTGCTGCTTGTTTGTGTGTATTGAATTCTTTGCTTAGGAGCGATGAACGCTATCAGACTGAGCGTGGGAGTGTTTCTGGTGTTTTGAATGAGCCCCAACCCCTTCTACGTTGCGCTTGGGCCTCGTTTTATACTTTCAAGGGGTCACCGACAGGTGGCAACGTAGACTAGAAGGGTAAAAATGGAAAAGGATGCGGTAGGTACAGCTACCGCTACTGTGGACACAGTGCACCCTACCTAACTCTGACGGTAGGGGACAAGGTCATTGAATGCCTGTCTGAGTTGCCTAAACAGTACAAAAAGTGACCGTTAGGAGCGCCACCGTTTGCCACGATGGCCTTCTCTTCATCTCCGCTTGCCACCACGCACCCCTAGTTGCGCGGCCTCCTGCCACGTGTGCTTGGGAGAGTCCTAAAGCGACACGTTAGCAGGTGTGCTGGAGCGCGGGCACGAAGTGGGGGTTTCCCGCGGCAAGCTCCTTGCCGCGGTCGTCGTCTTGTCGTGTTTGGGAGCTTGTTGCTCACCGGGCCTTGCCGGGACGCAGGGCACGTCGCGGCAAGCTTTCTTGGTATGCCTTGAGTGGCCTTCCCGGCAAGCTCCTCTTACCGGGGTCTTGTCTCTTCCCGGCAAGATCCTCTTGCCGGGGCCTGGGTTGGCCTTCCTGGCAAGCTCCTCTTGCCGGGGCCTTGGTTGGCCTTCCCGGCAAGTTCCTCTTGCCGGGGCCTTGGTTTGAGTACTTTGTTCTTGAATGGTCTTCAAGGGAACCACGGAGGGTCTTGGCGGTCACCCGGCAAGCCTTGCCGCGGGGCGCTGCAACTGCCCGTGCACGAGTTCGGGATACTAGGGTACCCCTACTCTAGTACACCGACAGGAGCCCCCGGGCCTGGGCCATACACGGTGCCGAGCGCTGTTGGGCCAGGCCCAAAATAGTGCACGGGCACGCGCGGCCTAGGTCACGCCGCATATCTCTCCGCTCCCACCGCGCACGCCCAGAACGGCACGCGTCAAATGCGGCGTCGTGGGTGACGCGGGCGGCGTGCGCGGGGCTAAGCCCCTCGAGCATGCGTCAGGCCACGATGATGGGGACGGTTCACGCCCTCCTCCCTAAAGGAGGTAGGTGTGGGGGCATGGTGCATTTACTGGACGGGGCCGGTGCACGGTGTTCGGGACGTCCACTCCCCGCGATCACGAGGCGGAGCGAGGCCGCCTCATCCGTCGCCTTGGTTCTGCATCCCCGCCACGCGGCTCCCATGCGCTTGGGGTCGCGGACGGTGGAAGTGGGAAACTGGGCCGTCGCGAGCAGAGGCAGTGGGTTGGCCCCGACTCCCTGCTCTTCCCGTGCCTTGATTCGCTGAGCGGGGCGGCCGAGCCCCCACCTCGCTCCTTTATAAAGAGCGGGAGGGGAGCACGGAAACCCGCACTCTCTCATCTCCTCCTTTCTTCAGCTTCTGCTCCCCTTTCTCTCATTCGCCATGGAGAAAGGGAACCCAGGCCCTTCATCGGTGGCGGCGAGGGTCGCCGCCAGACAGCGCATCTCTCCCTCTCCCGCGCCCGTGGTGGCAGAGCCAGCCACAAGGGGAAGAGGGAGGGGGCGAGGTCGAGGCGGACGGGGAAGAGGTGGGCGGGGCGGCGCGCCAGCTTCGCCTCCGCCGGCGGCTCCTCCCCCCACGGCGGTCCATATAGGGGACGACCCTTGCGAGTTCTTCGTCAAGCTGCGCCGGGCGCCTCATCGTCGCCTCCGGCTTCCAGCTCCGTTTGCGAGCGCGATGGAGTTGGACCCGCCCGAGACACTGAGACTGCACATGAGGGGCTGTGGGATCAGCGGCACGCGAGTCCGCGTTGTATTCCCAGCCCCCAATGTGATGTATCTTGATCGAGGGTGGAAGACGTTCGCCCGTATCCACAGCCTGATGGAGGGGTTTACCCTCCATTTAAGTTGATGGAGGGCGATCTCCTCTCCGTCAAGGTCTTCGGGTGCTTCAGCACTCGGGCGAAGTGCTGCGTGGACAGCTCCTCCGATAGCGAAGGCTCCTCCTCGAGCGAGAGTGACGAGGAGGAGAGCGACAGCGACGATGAGGGTAGCGGGCGGCGGGGTGGCGGGTCTGACTAGGCGTCAGGCGCCGCTTCGCGTGGCACCGGCGACCCCATCATCCGTGTCGCCGGCTCCTTGAACTCCCCGGGGTCGTCTCCTTGGGCGGCTGGCGTAGGGAGGCTGCGGAAGGGGAAGAGGGCTGGCGACAAGGCCGTCAGGTCGGAGTACGAGGGCGTGGTGCCCTCGACAGCGTGCTGACGTCCTGCCGCCCCGTCTTCGAGCCCCGCTTCCAGCGCCGCCATCGCTGTCCAGCCTTCGGACGGCCCCCGGGATGTTCTCTTGGTTTCTTCTGGCACCCGTAGCTCGCCTAGGCGCTCCTTTTACCCTTTTCGCCTCCTTGACCTGCCTCCTGAAGAGAGGGACAGGAAAGGGATTACGGGCATCTTATCTTTTTAATTTGTAAGCCTTCGGGCCTTAGCTGTATCTAAAACTTGTAATCCTCTCTTTCATGTTTTTCATCCTCTATGGACTGTACCTGAGTGGGATGTTTTTTAATGAAAAGGGGATGCTTGCCGGGTTATTTGTCTCGCGAGTTGAACCCACGCCAAGGAGCAAATCCTTGGTATCCCTCGGACAGACATTTCATCTCCCGGCAACAAGCCCTGCCGCCTTCCCACGTCGCTCGACCTTTCTCACGCCTTAGATGGAGGCGGGAACGAGGTGGGTGCGGTCTCCTCGTTTCATCCCTTTGCTGCCGTGACTACGTCCAAACTTGGCCCCGAGAACGAGCCCCAGGGCCTAGAGTTGAGGGAGCACGGCAGTTTTCGGGAAGAAACGCGGTTTCGCATTCCCCAGTCCATAAGAGGATGCATGATGAGGGATGAAAGACTTATCTGATATTGCAGGCCCCGACAATTCTAGTTTGTCGTGGATGATTCTTGGCACTCGCAGCCCCCAGCGATACTGGCTTGCCGGGGCCCAGGTGTCGGCGCGCCCTTCTTCTCCTTTTCGTCCTCAAGCAGTCTGGCCAGGATATGCGAGCCCTGCGAACGAAAGAGAAGCAAA
Organism: Triticum aestivum; assembly: GCF_018294505.1. Taxonomy (NCBI): domain Eukaryota; kingdom Viridiplantae; phylum Streptophyta; class Magnoliopsida; order Poales; family Poaceae; genus Triticum; species Triticum aestivum. The sequence continues at coordinate 496,765,532 of NC_057809.1, read as the reverse complement.
AGGACGGACACTCGACCTCTAGCATGCATGCTATAACCCCGGGGTGGAAGGCTTCGGGTACTCTTCCGACGAGGAACTCCAACCCAGCGCCAAGCTCACTCTGTTATTCAAAGGCGTGGCGGCGGCGCTCCAGCAACTTCGGGAATAGATCCCAAAGCAGTTGGCCGACGAGTCACGCTCGATTTGTGCCGGAGTTCTGGAGAAGGTGCTGGTGAAGGTGGCCTTCCGCAATCCGGGCCTCAACCTCACCAACGTCCTCAAGAGGTTGCCGGCGGACGCTGATCTTGACGCACTTAAGGCCCTCATCGCACCCATTGTGGACAGGGTGAACGAGATCAAAAGGGTTGACGGCGGTCGCATAGATTAGGCCGTCCGTTTTCTTCTTTTCTTGCCGCTGCCAGTCATGTCATGGGAACACTTTATTAGAGGCGCGACAAGTTATTTTTGTAATATAACTCTATCTTAGGCGAAAAATTGATGTGTTACTTCCTTTACTCGACTCTTGGCTTTGTATGGTTCTGCCCTACGCTTTCTAGGGAAACTTGCCGGTGCAGGCACCCTTGCCGCGAGCGCCGAGTGCGGAACTTCAGCAGCCTGCTGGCGAGGTCGCTACCGACAAGCAACCTTGTCGCAACTAGTTGCAGCTCACTTAAGTTGTTGAGAGGACTCGAAACAAAGTAAGGGCGCTAGCGGCTCACTTAAGTTGCTGAGCGGACTCGAAGCAAAGTAAGGGCGCTAGCAGCTCACTTAAGTTGTTGAGCGGACTCGAAACAAAGTAAAGGCGCAACTAGCTACGAGTTGGTTCCTCCGTGCACAGGTTTTCCATACAAAGCACGGTCGTTCAAGGAAAATAACTCAAAAACTTAAAAAACTGATTGCTCAAACTTTAGCAACTTAGCTTTTCTGTCGTCTGCTTCCCGGCAAGGAGAAACTTTCTTGAACGGCCTGGTCCACATGATGCCAGAGTGTTGCTTTGTTTCCTTTCTTGCTCCCGGCAAGGCTGTTGCCGGGAGGTCTTATGTTTCTCGCGGAGACTTTTGACATTCTCGATGCCGGCTTCCGGCAAGCTCGTCGCCAGGAAGGCTTTTATCTCCAGCAGAGAACTTTGACGTTCTCGATGCCGGCTTCCGGCAAGCTTGTTGCCGAGAAGGCTTTTATCTTCAGCAGAGAACTTTGACGTTCTCGATGCCGGCTTCCGGCAAGCTTGTTGCCGAGAAGGCTTTTATCTTCAGCAGAGAACTTTGACGTTCTCGATGCCGTCTTCCGGCAAGCTTGTTGCCGAGAAGGCTTTTATCTTCAGTAGAGAACTTTGACGTTCTCGATGCCGTCTTCCGGCAAGCTTGTTTCCGAGAAGGCTTTTATCTTCAGCAGAGAACTTTGATGTTCTCGATGCCGGCTTCCGGCAAGTTTGTTGCCGGGAAGGCTTATGGCGAAGAACTTCATCGTTCTTGACACCAAAAAGATTGGTCCTAAGGGCGTTGCCAGCCCCCGGGCCATAACTGCGTTTAAACATGACAAGTGATTAGCATCTGAAGTGCACTTAACTCGCTTGCGAATTTTGACTTTTGCTGCATATTCCCTATGCCTGTTGGAATGCTTTCCGGTGCGTACGATCCAGCCAGCAGCGCTTGAGGGAACGGGCCCTTAGCGGCTATTCGGGAACATCGCCTCCCGAAAAGGTTTACCTTCTTGGTTCTAGCGCAACCGCACAAGTTGCCGAGCGGACTCGAGGCAACATGGAGCGCAACTAGCCCCGAGAAGGCTCCTTGGCATACAGGTCTATGCAGAAATCTCAAATAAATAGTGCATGCTATCTTCCTGTTCAACCTCTCTTTGTACGTTCACCCTACGCTTTTAGGGAACTTGTCGGCGCAGGCACCTTTATCCGCGAGCGCTGAGTGCGGGACGTCAGCAGCCTGCTGGCAGTGCCGCTACCGACAAGAAACCTTGTCGCAGCTAGTTGCAGCTCGCTTAAGTTGTTGAGCGGACTCGAAACAAAATAAGGGTGCAACTAGCTACGATTTGGTTCCTCCGCGCACAGGTTTTCCATACAAAGAACGAGATCTCCGAGGCGGATAACCTTATATAGAAAGGAAATATCTAAAATTTCGCATGACTTAGCTTTTCTGTTGCCGCACTGGCGTCGTTCTTTTGGTCGCCTGCTTCTTAGGAGCCATGGCGATGAAGAACAGCTGAGCCTTGACGTGGACGGAACAGCTGCCGTCGAAGCCTTCTTCTTTGGTGGCATGTCGATGAAGATGATGAAGATTTAGCTTGCGTGCCCGCCGGATCGGGTTCGCACAATCTCGACGCCCCCTACCTGGCGCGCCAAAGATGTCGGGGAAGCTGATCCACGAACACCTATGGGGATCGGCGGACCGAGCCCCTTTCGGTTCGAAGGGGGGCGGAGGCTGCACAAAGAGCGGATCAAGGCGGTACACGCGAGCAGTTTTACCCAGCTTCGGGCCGCACGGATGCGTAAAACCCTACTGCTGCTTGTTTGTGTGTATTGAATTCTTTGCTCAGGAGCGATGAACGCTATCAGACTGAGCGTGGGAGTGTTTCTGGTGTTTCGAATGAGCCCCAACCCCTTCTACGTTGCACTTGGGCCTCCTTTTATACTTTCAAGGGGTCACCGACAGGTGGCAACGTAGACTAGAAGGGTAAAAATGGAAAAGGATGCGGTAGGTGCAGCTACCGCTACTGTGGACACAGTGCACCCTACCTAACTCTGACGACAGGGGACAAGGTCATTGAATGCCTGTCTGAGTTGCCTAAACAGTACAAAAAGTGACCGTTAGGAGCGCCACCGTTTGCCACGATGGCCTTCTCTTCATCTCCGCTTGCCACCACGCACCCCTAGCTGCGCGGCCTCCTGCCACGTGTGCTTGGGAGAGTCCTAAAGCGACACGTTAGCAGGTGTGCTGGAGCGCGGGCACGAAGTGGGGGTTTCCCGCGGCAAGCTCCTTGCCGCGGTCGTCGTCTTGTCGTGTTTGGGAGCTTGTTGCTCACCGGGCCTTGCCGGGACGCAGGGCGCGTCGCGGCAAGCTTTCTTGGTATGCCTTGAGTGGCCTTCCCGGCAAGCTCCTCTTACCGGGGTCTTGTCTCTTCCCGGCAAGATCCTCTTGCCGGGGCCTGGGTTGGCCTTCCCGGCAAGCTCCTCTTGCCGGGGCCTTGGTTGGCCTTCCCGGCAAGCTCCTCTTGCCGGGGTCTTGGTTTGAGTACTTTGTTCTTGAATGATCTTCAAGGGAACCACGGAGGGTCTTGGCGGTCACCCGGCAAGCCTTGCCGCGGGGCGCTGCAACTGCCCGTGCACGAGTTCGGGATACTAGGGTACCCCTACTCTAGTACACCGACACCGAACCTTAAGTGTGTAGACCCTACGGGTTCGGGAGACACGTAGACATGACCGAGACGACTCTCCGGCCAATAACCAACAACTGGATCTGGATACCCATGTTGGCTCCCACATGTTCCACGATGATCTCATCGGATGAACCGCGATGTCAAGGACTTAATCAATCCCGTATACAATTTCCTTTTGTCTAGCGGTACGATACTTGCCCGAGATTCGATCGTCGGTATCCCGATACCTTGTTCAATCTCGTTACCGGCAAGTCTCTTTACTCGTTTTGTAACACATCATCCCGTGATCAACTCCTTGATCACATTGTGCACATTATGATGATGTCCTACCGAGTGGGCCCAGAGATACCTCTCCATTTACACAGAGTGACAAATCCCAGTCTCGATTCGTGCCAACCCAACAGACACTTTCGGAGATACCTGTAGTGTACCTTTATAGCCACCCAGTTACGTTGTGACGTTTGGCACACCCAAAGCACTCCTATGGTATCCGGGAGTTGCACAATCTCATGGTCTAAGGAAATGATACTTGACATTAGAAAAGCTTTAGCATACGAACTACATGATCTTGTGCTAGTCTTAGGATTGGGTCTTTGTCCATCACATCATTCTCCTAATGATGTGATCCCGTTATCAATGACATCCAATGTCCATGGTCAGGAAACCGTAACCATCTATTGATCAACGAGCTAGTCAACTAGAGGCTTACTAGGGACATGGTGTTGTCTATGTATCCACACATGTATCTGAGTTTCCTATCAATACAATTCTAGCATGGATAATAAACGATCATCATGAACAAGGAAATATAATAATAACTAATTTATTATTGCCTCTAGGGCATATTTCCAACAGTCTCCCACTTGCACTAGAGTCAATAATCTAGTTCACATCGTCATGTGATTAACACTCACAGGTCACATCGCCATGTGACCAACATCCAAAGAGTTTACTAGTGTCACTAAACTAGTTCACATCATCATGTGATTAAGGCTCAATGAGTTCTGGGGTTTGATCATGTTTTGCTTGTGAGAGAGGTTTTAGTCAACGGGTCTGCAACATTCAGATCCGTATGTACTTCGCAAATTTCTTATGTCATCTTGTAGATGCAACTACTACGCTACATTCGGAGCTATTCCAAATGACTGTTCTACTATACAAATCCAGTTTACTACTCAGAATAATCTGGATTAGTGTCAAAGTTTGCATCGGCGTAACCCTTTACGACGAACTCTTTTACCACCTCCATAATCGAGAAAATTCCTTAGTCCACTAGTTACTAAGGATAACTTTGACCGCTGTCCTGTGATCCATTCTTAGATCACTCTTGTACCCCTTGACTGACTCATGGCAAGGCACATTTCAGGTGCGGTACACAGCATAGCATACTGTAGAGCCTATGTCTTAAGCATAGGGGACGACCTTCGTCCTTTCTCTCTATTCTGCCGTGGTCGAGCTTTAAGTCTTAACTTCATACCTTACAACTCAGGCAAGAACTCCTTCTTTGACTGATCCATCTTGAACACCTTCAAGATCATGTCAAGGTACGTGCTCATTTGAAAGTACCATTAAGCGTTTTGATCTATCCTTATAGATCTTGATGCTCAATGTTCAAGTAGCTTAATCCAGGCTTTCCTTTGAAAAACACTTTTCAAATAACTCTGCATGCTTTCCAGAAATTCTACATCATTTCTGATCAACAATATGTTAACAACATATACTCATCAGAAATTCTATAGTGCTCCCACTCACTTCTTTGGAAATACAAGTTTCTCATAAACTTTGTATACACCCAAAATCTTTGATCATCTCATCAAAGCATACATTCCAACTCCGAGACGCTTACCCCAGTCCTTAGAAGGATTGCTGGAGCTTTGCATACTTATTAGCATCTTTCAGGATTGACAAAACCTTCCGGTTGTATCACATACAACCTTTCCTCAAGAAAATCGTCGAGGAAACAATGTTTTGACATCCTATCTGCAGATTTCATAAATAATGCAGTAATCGCTAATATAATTCCAACAGACTCTTAGCATCGCTACGAGTGAGAAAAGTCTCATCGTAGTCAACTCCTTGAACTTGTCGGAAAACATCTTAACGACAAGTCGAGCTTTCTTAATGGTGATACTTACCATCATTGTCCGTCTTCCTTTTAAAATCCATATGTACCCAACAGCCTTACGACCATCAAGTAGTTCTTCCAAAGTCTACACTTTGTTTTCATACATGGATCCTCTCTCAGATTTTATGGCCTTGAGCCATTTATCGGAATCCAGACCCACCATCGCTTCTCCATAGCTCGTAGGTTCATTGTTGTCTAGCAACATGACTTCCAACACAGGATTACGTACTACTCTGAAGTAGTACGCATCCTTGTCATCCCACGAGATTTGGTAGTGACTTGATCTGAAGTTTCATGATTACTATCATAAGCTTCCACTTCAATTGGTGTAGGTGCCACAGGAACAACTCCCTGTGCCCTGCCACACACTAGTTGAAGAGACGGTTCATTAACCTCATCAAGTCTCCACCATCCTCCCACTCAATTCTTTCGAGAGAAACTTTTCCTCGAGAAAGGACCCGATTCTAGAAACAATCCCTTATTGCTTTCGGATCTGAGACAGGAGGTATACCCAACTGTTTTGGGTGTCCTATGAAGATGCATTTATCCGCTTTGGGTTCGAGCTTATCAGCCTGAAACTTTTTCACATAAGCATCGCAGTCCCAAACTTCTAAGAAATGACAGCTTGGGTTTCTCTAAACCATAGTTCATATGGTGTCATCTCATCGGAATTACGTGGTGCCCTATTTAAGGTGAATGTGGTTGTCTTTAATGCCTAACCCATAAACTGTCGTGGTAATTCGATAAGAGACATCATGGTATGCATCATATCCAATAGGGTGCAGTTATGATGTTTTGACACACCATCACACTATGGTGTTCCAGGCTGTATTAGTTGTGAAACAATTTCCACAATGTCTTAATTTTGTGCCAAACTCGTAATTCAGATATTCATCTCTATGATCATATCATAGATATTTTATCCTCTTGTCACGACGATCTTTCAACTTCACCCTGAAATTACTTGAACCTTTCAATAATTCAGGCTCGTGATTCATCAAGTAAATATACTCAACATCTACTCAAATCATCTGTGAAGTAAGAACATAACGATATCCACTACATGCCTCAGCACTCATTGGATTGCACACATCAAAATGTATTACTTCCAACAAGTTGCTTTCTAGTTCCATTTTACTGAAAACAAGGCTTTCAGTCATCTTGCCCATGTGGTATGATTTGCATGTCTCAAGTGATTCAAAATCAAGTGAGTCCAAATGGTCCATTTGCATGGAGTTTCTTCATGCATATACACCAATAGACATGGTTCGCATGTCTCAAACTTTTCAAAAATGAGTGAGTCCAAAGATCCATCAACATGGAGCTTCTTCATGCGTTTTATACCGATATGACTTAAGTGGAAGTGCCATAAGTAGGTGGTACTATCATTACTATCCTATATCTTTTGGCATGAACATGTGTATCACTACGATCGAGATTCAATAAACCATTCATTTCAGGTGTAAGACCATTGAAGGTATTATTCAAATAAACAGAGTAACCATTATTCTCTTTAAATGAATGACCGTATTGCGATAGACATAATCCAATCATGTCTATGCTCAACGCAAACACCAATCTCGATGGTAGAGGGAGCGTACGATATTTGATCAACCTTGGAAATACTTCCAACACATATCGTCATCTCACCTTTAGGTAGTCTCCGTTTATTCCGTAGCTTTTATTTCGAGTTACTAACACTTAGCAACCGAACCGGTATCTAATACCCTGGTGCTACTAGGAGTACTAGTAAAGTACACATTAATATAATACATCCAATATACTTCTATCGACCTTGGCAGCCTTCTTATCTACCAAGTATCTAGGGTAATTCTGCTCCAGTGGTTGTTCCCTTTATTACAGAAGCACTTAGTCTCGGGTTTGGGTTCAACCTTGGGTTTCTTCATTAGAGCACCAGCTGATTTGCCGTTTCATGAAGTATCCCTTCTTGCCCTTGCCCTTCTTGAAACTAGTGGTTTCACCAACCATCAACAATTGATGCTCCTTCTTGATTTCTACTTTTGTGGTGTCAAACATCACGAATATCTCAAGGATCATCATATATGTCCCTGATATATTATAGTTCATCATGAAGCTCTAGCATCTTGGTGGTAATGACTTCGGAGAACCATCACTATTTCATCTGGAAGATCAACTCCCACTCGATTCAAGCGATTGTTGTACTCAGACAATCTGAGCACAAGTTCAACAATTGAGCTTTTCTCCCTTAGTTTGCAGGCTAAGAAAATCGTCGGAGGTCTTATACCTCTTGACGTGGGCACGAGCCTGAAATCCCAATTTCAGCCCTCGAAACATCTCATATGTTTCGCGACGTTTCAAAACGTCTTTGGTGTCTCAATTCTAAACCATTTAGCATTGCACATTGAACTATCATGTAGTCATCAAAACATGTATGTCAGATGTTCGCAACATCCACAGATGACGTTCGAGGTTCAGCACACTGAGCGGTGCATTAAAGGACATAAGCCTTCTATGAAGAAATGAGGACAATCCTCAGTTTACGGACCTAGTCCGCATAATTGCTACTATCAACTTTCAACTAAATTTTCTCTAGGAACATAACTAAACAGTAGAACTGAAACGCGAGCTACAACATAATTTGCGAAGACCTTTTGACTATGTTCAGGATAAATAAGTTCATCTTATGAACTCCCACTCAGATAGACATCCCTCTAGTCATCTAAGTGATTACATGATCCGAGTCAACTAGGTCGTGTCCGATCATCACGTGAGACGGACTAGTCATCATCGGTGAACATCTTCATGTTGATCGTATCTACCATACGACTCATGCTCGACCTTTCGGTCTCTTGTGTTCCGAGGCCATGTCTGTACATGCTAGGCTCGTCAAGTCAACCTAAGTGTTTTGCGTGTGTAAATCTGTCTTACACCCGTTGTATGTGAACGTTAGAATCTAAACACCCGATCATCACGTGGTGCTTCGAAACGACGAACTTTCACAATGGTGCACAGTTAGGGGGAACACTTTCTTGAAATTTTAATGAGGGATCATCTTATTTACTACCGTCGTTCTAAGCAAACAAGATGTATAAACATGATAAACATCACATGCAATCAAATAGTGACATGATATGGCCAATATCATATTGCTCCTTTTGATCTCCATCTTCGGGGCTCCATGATCATCATCGTCACCGGCATGACACCATGATCTCCATCATCATGATCTCTATCATTGTGTCTCCATGAAGTTGCCTCGCCAACTATTACTTCTACTACTACAGCTAACGGTTAGCAATAAAGTAAAGTAATTACATGACGTTTATGTTGACACGCAAGTCATAAATAAATTAAGACAACTCCTATGGCTCCTGCCGATTGTCATACTCATCGACATGCAAGTCGTGATTCCTATTACAAGAACATGATCATCTCATACATCACATATATCATTCATCACATCCTTTGGCCATATCACATCACATAGCATACCCTGCAAAAACAAGTTAGACGTCCTCTAATAGTTGTTTGCATATTTTACGTGGCTGCTATGGGTTTCTAGCAAGAACATTTCTTACCTACGCAAAAACCACAACGTGATATGCCAATTGCTATTTACCCTTCATAAGGACCCTTTTCATCGAATCCGATCCGACTAAAGTGAGAGAGACAGACACCCGCCAGCCACCTTATGCAACTAGTGCATGTCAGTCGGTGGAACCGGTCTCACGTAAGCGTACGTGTAAGGTTGGTCCGGGCCGCTTCATCCCACAATGCCGTCGAATCAAGATTGGACTAGTAACGGTAAGCATATTGAACAAAATCAACGCCCACAACTACTTTGTGTTCTACTCGTGCATAGAAACTACGCATAGACCTAGCTCATGATGCCACTGTTGGGGAACGTAGCATAAATTCAAAATTTTCCTACGTGTCACCAAGATCTATCTATGGAGTCATCTAGCAACGAGGGAGGAGTGGATCTACATACCCTTGTAGATCGCGCGCGGAAGCATTCAAGAGAACGGGGTTGATGGAGTCGTACTCGTCGTGATCCAAATCACCGATGATCCTAGCGCCGAACGGACGGCACCTCCGCGTTCAACACACGTACGGAGCAGCGACGTCTCCTCCTTCTTGATCCAGCAAGGGGGGAGGAGAGGTTGATGGAGATGGCTCCAGCAGCAGCACGACGACGTGGTGGTGATGGAGCTGCAGTACTCCGGCAGGGCTTCGCTAAGCTCTATGGAGGATGATGAGGTGTTGGAGAGGGAGAGGGAGGCACCAAGGCGTAGGTTGAGAGGCCCTCCTTCCCCACTATATATAGGGAGCCTATGGAGGGGGCGCCAGCCCTAGGAGATGCAATCTCCTAGGGGGGGCGGCGGCCAAGGGAGGAGTCCCTCCTCCCCAAGGCACCTAGGGGGTGCCTTCCCCTTTTGGGACTCTTCCCCTAGGGTTTTTTCCACCCTAGGCGCATGGGCCCTAGAGGGAAGTGGCGCCCCAGCCCACTTTGGGCTGGATCCCTTCCCACTTCAGCCCATGGGGCCCTCCGGGATAGGTGGCCCCACCCGGTGGACCCCCGGGACCCTTCCGGTGGTCCCGGTACAATACCGGTGACCCCGAAACTTGTCCCGATGGCCGAAATAGCACTTCCTATATATAATTCTTTACCTCCGGACCATTCCGGAACTCCTCGTGACGTCCGGGATCTCATCCGGGACTCCGAACAACTTTCGGGTTACTGCATATACATATCCCTACAACCCTAGCATCACCGAACCTTAAGTGTGTAGACCCTACGGGTTCGGGAGACATGTAGACATGACCGAGACGACTCTCCGGCCAATAACCAACAGCGGGATATGGATACCCATGTTGGCTCCCACATGTTCCACGATGATCTCATCGGATGAACCACGATGTCAAGGACTTAATCAATCCCGTATACAATTTCCTTTTGTCTAGCGGTATGATACTTGCCCGAGATTCGATCATCGGTATCCCGATACCTTGTTCAATATCGTTACCGGCAAGTCTCCTTACTCGTTTCGTAACACATCATCCCGTGATCAACTCCTTGATCACATTGTGCACATTATGATGATGTCCTACCGAGTGGGCCCAGAGATACCTCTCCGTTTACACAGAGTGACAAATCCCAGTCTTGATTCGTGCCAACCCAACAGACACTTTCGGAGATACCTGTAGTGTACCTTTATAGCCACGCAGTTACGTTGTGACGTTTGGCACACCCAAAGCACTCCTACGGTATCCGGGAGTTGCACAATCTCATGGTCTAAGGAAATAATACTTGACATTAGAAAAGCTTTAGCATACGAACTACATGATCTTGTGCTAGGCTTAGGATTGGGTCTTTGTCCATCACATCATTCTCCTAATGATGTGATCCCGTTATCAATGACATCCAATGTCCATGGTCAGGAAACCGTAACCATCTATTGATCAACGAGCTAGTCAACTAGAGGCTTACTAGTGACATGGTGTTGTCTATGTATCCACACATGTGTCTGAGTTTCCTATCAATACAATTCTAGCATGGATAATAAACGATTATCATGAACAAGGAAATATAATAATAATTAATGTATTATTGCCTTTAGGGCATATTTCCAACAACACCCACCAACCATTCCGCAACTTTGGTCGAACGGAGATCACATTGTCGATGCACCGCCTCTAATGATCATTGTCAACTATGGGCCCTCCCACCGGTGCTAATTCCAAGGATATTCCCTAAGGATTATGCGAGGCACAAGGGCCACCATCATCTAATCGCCTAGATGACTTGAGGTTTCGCTAGAGTTCATATGAACAAAAGAGCGAGCACATTACATGAACAACACCTTCCAGAAGGAAGCAGTGCCCACATGCATCATTATTGTTGTCCACCCTAGTGTAGGGTCATTTAGGTGTTATTGATGACTATGTTTGCGCATTTTTAGAGTTCAGTTGTTGCACATTATCTTCATATGTAATGTCCCATTGAACCAAGTATATGTCCACTATGCATGTTTTCTTGTTTTCACTCTTTTCATTGTGAGCATTGCATATTTTATGTTTTTATTTAGTTTTTATTATACTTTTTTGTGAGTTTACAGGTGTTTGGGAGCAACCAAGGACCAAGCACGATGAAAAGCTCAAAGATGAGTTCAATGCGGAGGACTTCCGAGCACCAGACTTAGGCATTTGAAATGTAAAAATAATAATATATTTTCAAATGGATCAGAATAAATATTTAATACCATAAGTACATTGCCGACGTTCATGTGATTCCAGCGAGCCTAAACGTTAAAATTGGAGTTTGTATGCAAAAGTTATGGACACCATACCGAAGGGGTCCAGAGCTTTTGACGACGCACAGTATGACCAGGATGGGTCATACCGGCGGTCATACTAGGCCCAGAAAAAGCACGAAATCGCCCAGAACAGACAGGATTCTTCATGGATTTCCTCCCCGTTTGTTCCTATGACTTTCTTGGCCTCCATGGGATGTTTTTGGGATTGGATTTGACTCATCTAGAGCCCTTGTATAAGAGGAGAAGAGATACATCTATGGATGATTGTGTGATTGTGGTTTCTTTCCTTGCAAATGAAAACCTTGGCAGGTCTCCTCTTGTTAATCTAAAGAAGAGCATCACTAAGTTTCTTCATAGCTTTAAGCTTTCGAAGATCAAGCATCAATACGATGGCCCATGGACTGCTAAATTTAACTTTGATAATAGGTCGGATGGTTTTCTCCTAAATAGTTTTTCGCACTGCATGGCGAATGATGTATAGAACGATTGTAATAACATTTAATACATTAATATAAGAGAAAGTGTTTTTCAAGAAAAAAAGAACATGAACTGGTTTTCAAACCCAAAAGCATATTTAGAACATAACTGAAACAAACTCATATAGTGACCCCGCAATTATCGTAGTCACATTGTACTATGATAAAATATATGCAAAATCATCGATCATTGTTAGAAAAATAAATTATCAGACCCAAATATCACTTGGCGGAGGGATCACTCACTCTAAGGCTATGTTCGGTTACGCCCTCCCCAGCGTGCTTTTGGGCCCAAACTACGGGGATCCACACGGATCGGCCCCACTAGGAAATAATCCCAATTTGTTTGATCTGGTGCATTCGGCAATGTACCCCAACCCAAACCCCTCAAAACCACGTGGAAAAAAAATCAGCTCCTACCCCCCTCCCTCCCCTCCCCGGAAAAATCAGCTTCGTTTCTCTCCTGTATGTGTGTCTCTTGTCAAGGCGACGGAACCGGCGGCGTGGGGTTAATCGAATGGGAGATCATGACAGGGAGTCATCCCCCACGGGGTTCAGGTGTTGATCACCCAATCCCTGCAAGTCATAGGTGAGAAAAACTCCTCGATCAACACGTCGCGAAGGGGAGCTGGTTTTTTCTCAAAAGCTACCGGTTTTGTGGAAGGGTACGAGTGTGCTCGGTTTTCTCTTCCATTTTCTAACAAGAAAAATTCAAACTATGAATTGGAGGGAGTATTATTTTCCATGTCTCATAGGCGTAGGCGTCAATGCTACGCAGAGTTATCTATGTTCATTATCTCTATGAATGTAGACGCGTTGAAGATGCCATAACCCAGTGCAACCGGTAAAGATTGTTCAATCTAGTTTCCCCTTTGTGGAATGCCATTTTTTTTGCTCACATGTAGAAAATACGAAAATAAATAAATAAACGTGCGGTACAACTGACAAACCCAGAAATAACAGTTTCAGTTTGTAACAGTGTTTGCTAATATGAAATTTAGGTGCATGATTCAGAGAAGAATGGTACGTTCCTATAGCAAACCAACAAAGGCATCCACCCTTTTGGCCTGCGCAAGTCTCCTCTTTGATTCGGCAAGTATTTTCGTTTTAGAGAGAAGACCATACGTGCCTGCGTTTATAGAAAGCAGAGGCTAGGGAACACTAGCAATCCACCAAAACAAAAACCTCCAGAAACCAAACAGTCAACTACGACAAGAGATGGGGGGGGGGGGGGGCATAAATTGTATCATGCCAAAATTATCTTACAGAAAATTTACATCAATAACATTATGTTCCAGTCCTCATATGTGAACAAAAGCATAAGATGGTTAGCTTCTCTAAACTCACAGGAAAATTTACATGAAATATGTCACGAATTAGAGAATCCACACTATCCATGACAAGATTGTACAGGTAAATTTGATGCGGTCAGACACAAGCAAGGTCTTTTCTTCAGCAGAATCAACACCGAAGCTTATCACGAAAACTGGATATGTGGCTATAAGGTGTTCCTCACCAGTATCTTTTTCTTTCTTTCTGGTGTCATCTTTCATCCAAAGGTTGTTAGTATGAGCATTAGGATCTTATAAGCAGAAGTGCTACTTAGAACTGTTAGGTCCCTCCTGAGGGTAGGCGACCGGACGCTTGCAGATCCTTCAGAGTACTTGACAGCCAGTCCAAGCCCTCATAAAGACCATCACCTTTGAGGGCACAGGAACCTTGGATGTGCCAGACGCGGTTCTTCAAATCATAGAGGCCAAGGCCTTCGCACACCTCCATTGGTGTCATCGCCCCTTTCTGAATGAGCAACAAAGCTATGTTAGGCAGGAGCAGCAACGATGGTCTCGTATACTATCACAACCAAAAGGAGTGGAGAACGAGTGCAAAAGAGCAAATATATATTCTGACACCTATTCATTCACCTACAGTCCATAACACTAACAAGCAGAGACTTCTCATATCTGCTAAAAATGGCGGTCAAGTTTTGTTATCTTAAGAATATATTCAAGCATGTTTGCGTTTAAAATAGTGGTCAAGTTTTGTAGTCTTACCATATCTTGTTTATTGGCAAATACCAATATGACACTGTTAAGCATGAAAGGATCGTTGATTATTGTCTGCAACAAAGATGCCAAATATTAGCTTCATCACAAAGAAAACATAATAAGACATCAATGAGCAGTTATGACACTTTACAAACCTGAAACTCTGCTTTGGCTTTTCCAATTCTCTCCCTATCCAATGAATCAACCACGTAGATCTGCAACGGTGAGGATGTTATTATAATTTATATATCATAGTTGAATATGTTCATGAACACATCGAGAGTCCAACGTTACACACAGATCATTCAAGAGAAAGACAACAAATGTTAGTCCACCTCAACTGAGTGGGGTGGATGTACAATCCCACTACCTTGGTTCAAATCCTCACAGACGCTAACTTACATTACTATTCATACGGATGAGGTTTCCCCTACAATTGTCTTCCAAAAACAGAAGAAAACATAAGTGAAGACTAAGGTTTTGAATGAAGGGCATGATCTAGCTGTCCTAATGACTAATAAGGTTTTACTGACAAACATCAGCTGTCCAGAGTAAGATTAACTATATTCACATTGTAGACAATTAGAACTTACTACTTAACAACTTTGCACAGTTCCACCAGGTTAAAAAACACAGAATAATCCAAGTATAATTCTAAATTTGAAAAGATAGGCTTTGTACAGTACGTGATAAATACTAGCAACACTTTAAGGGTTAGTACCAGATTATCAGAAAAGTTGCTACTAATAATTTACTTTCATGTATTTCTTTTAAAAGTGAGAACATCTGCTGGCACTCTTTGTGCATAAGAATAGTAGTGATAACTGAAACTTAAGAAGTCGAATCAAGATAATTGAGCTGCTCATGAGTGGTCCCTTTATGTTTCTACTTCTTCCGTTCACAAATATAAGATGTTCTGATTTTTTTTGTGTGAATCGAATGTAAGTAGACACGTTTTAGTGTGTTTGTTCACTCATTTCAGTCCATATGCAGTTCATATTGAAATATCCAAAACATCTTATATTTGTGTACGGAGGGAGTACTAGTCAGCAAGTTCACCTACGAGCTCAGAAGCAGGATATGACGAACTGAAAGCTTTCTCCAGCTCTAACAAGATGTAGGAAATTGAACTATGTGCTGAAGAACTAAATGTGTTCATAGGCACCTTAATTTTTGCCATCTTATGCTCCATTATCACCACTGGGTTTGGGTCCCTGATGTGTGGGACCAAAAAGTGCAAAATGGCAATAAAATAAAATGAAATAGATGGGCCACAAGAAATATAACGCCAAAATCAAGATTTTTGTTTTTGTTTTTGCGAGGGACCAAAATCAAGATTTCAACATAGAAATTACTGACAAGATAGCCTGGGCTAGCTTTCCAGATAAATGAACAGAGACAGAACATAAATTGGATTTCCATAACCAGCTAAGAACCAAACTACAGTAACAAATTTCATTTGAAAGGTCAACCATAAATACCTCAGCAGAAAGATAAAAGACGGGTATACATCTGTCAAGTTTGTATAACTAGAGTAATTGGAACATACCAATCCATCTGTGTTATTAAAGTAATGTCTCCACAAGGGCCTCAACTTCTCCTGGCCACCAACATCCCACACTGTAAACAGCACGTTCTTGTACTGAACTTTCTCAACATTGAACCCTATTAGTAAGAGCAGAAAAGCAACATCAGCACTTGGTAGTTCCTTTTTCAACTAAACCTCATAAAAGATTTAAGAACGCTGTCTGTTAAGGCCAATCTGACTAGCAGGTTAACTGGTTGACTCTTGCATGATTATTACTATCTAAACTGCAAGGGTGTGTGCTCAGCTAACCAGAAAGAAAAAATCAGGCATAAATATTACTCCCTCCGTTCCAAAATAGATGACCCAACTTTATACTAAACTTGGGTCATCTATTTTGGAACGGAGGGAGTAGATCAGAGTGTTCAGCTAACCACATTTACATAAGCAAGTTCCCAAACCCCCGTTCCGCAAGACAATATACGGCAGGTTGATTTATTCCTCTACTACCAACAGCAACAACTCGCTTGCCTCCCCTCATTAACAGTTTAACACATCAGTAAGGCCTTGATATAACTTCAGTTAACCAACAATTCAGCTGATACCAAGAAAAAAAATCTGAATAACCTACCAATCGTAGGGACAGTCGAGAGGACCTCCCCGATGTGCAGCTTGTACAGGATGGTGGTCTTGCCCGCTGCATCCAGCCCAAGCATCACGACCTGAAAATCAAGTACAACATGAATTAAATGGCCCGAAGAAAAAGAACCAGCACGATACAGCACGGGCAGCTCTTAGAGGAGCATCAGAAGGGGGACGGTGATCTCCTATCTGACAGGGAAGACCGCCGTACCCTCATCTCGCTGTTGCCGAAGAAGGCATCGAACAGTTTGCGGAACGCCTGCCCCATCCGCCGCCGGAGATAGGCCGATCGCTGGGAATCCCCCGGACGAACAACAAAATTCCCGTCGAATCTTTCGGGAGTGGCTTCCTCTTCGTCTTCTCCCTCAAGTCGTCGTCGTCGGACTCGTGTGACGGGATAGAAGAAGTGGAGAAGGAAGAACCCTTCTTCTGAAAGCAGCGTTTGTTTGTTCGTTGCAACGCCCGCCCTGGCCTGGAAGAATCGGGGTCGGGTGGGAATATGCAGCACGGAGACAGCATCCGAGCCGTCCGCGCGGGCGCCAACGTGCTGGATCGGGGGATGGCATCGCGTAGCTTGCACGCGGCTTCGGGGTCACCTGCGACCCTGTCCCCGGCTGGCTGGCCGGCTCTGTTGAACGATACTACGTACGGCACGCGGTTTTCTGATCTTGTTTCGTACTGGGCTGCAAGAGATCGGAGGTGAGATAGCCTGTCATGGCCCATTGCTCGTCGAGCCTTATTTGAGAAGCACGAGGAGATGCCAACACATTTTTTGCCTAAAAAAAACCTTTTTACCTAAAAAAACAGCCTAAAATCTAAAAAGTGGCCGCGCACCAAATAGATGATCCGGGCGGCCGGCTCGCGACCGCACGATCGCTTGCGATCGGCCTCGGGGGAGCGCGAGGTGTCGCCTGGTCGGTCCGTCCAACCACGCGGTCGTGGGCGGTTTGTCCTTATCCGGACGAGCGTGGACCCACATGTAAGCGGGCGTGGCGTAGATCGTGGGCGGCCGTTTTCGAAACGCGAGCCGTTCTCGCTCTTTCTCCCCCTTTCTCTCCTGTTCCTCCCCCATTCTCCGCTCCTCTCCTCCGCCCTCGCTCTCGCTCCGCGGCGAAATCGCGCCGCGGCTCTCCAAATCTCCGGTGGACCGCGCGGGGATTCGCTGCTGGCCCTCGTCGGCGTTGCAGGTACCCAGTGCATCTCTCCTTTCTTTGTCTTGTCGCTGGGGGTCTAGGTCGTCTCGAGGTCGTCGGCGGCGGAAATGGCGGGCTGGGATTTCTAGGGTTTCTGCGGTTTCTGTGGTCAACTTACTCGCACGGTTGTTTTGGTGTAGACGCTTTTCGGGTGGGATGGGTGTGCTTCTGTTCGACTAGTCACAGTGTCATTGGATCTGTAATGGTGGGGATTCGTGGGGGAATGCGTTTGCTGTTGGTGCAGGTGGTTGTTGGATTTGCGCTCGAGGCAGACGTCCGCGACTGCCCTCTGCTATCCTCCCCCCTCTCTCTCGTCGCCGGTGGCGAGGTGGTGTCTAGGTCGATGGGTGGCGGATGTGGCGGGCTGCATAGGGGGGGAGCCCTTGCTGTGTTTCCGCTGTGTTTTGCTTCGTTTTTGTGCGGTAGTGGTGGTGGTGGTTTTTGTCCCACGATTCGTCCTTGATTCGATGTTCATGGCCGCTGCAGGAAGTTTATGAACTGGTTGGCTATGCAATTGCGGTTCTGTGAACTTGCTGTCTCTTAGTTGTGTTCGAGTTTTGCAGAAGTTGCCGTGTAGTTGGTAGACACTTGTGTTCCAGTTGCACAAAATTCTATCCAGTTGGCTTCATTCATATAGTAGTTGGTTGTCCCTAGGTTCTGCAGTTGCACCAATTTTTTGCTAGTTGGGTGTCTACATACTGTTCAGTTGCACAAGTTGCCTGCTCAGTTGGCTACATCACTTTTACTAGTTGGCTGTCTATATGTTCTACACCTGCACTAGTTTGTCCCGCTTAGTTGGTTTGCTGTTTTGCACTAGGTCGACCGTCTATATGTTGTTCATTTGCACAATTAGATGGATGCATCCATATACTAATTGGCTGTATATATATACTGTTTTTGTGTTGCACAAGTTGCCCTGCTTTCGTGGTCAAGTTGGTTGTTCATGTGTTTTACAATGGTCACTAGTTGCCCTGCTTAGTTTGCTTGCTATTTTGTGCTAGGTTGTCTGTCTATGCGTCGTTCAGTTGCACAAGTTGCCTGATTAGTTGGGTGCATCCATGTACTAGTTGGTTCTGTACTTCATTTTGCGCATCTTCTAACTCATTTTGCGCATGAGTTGGCTGTTTTCCCCTCTGCTGTGTGCAACTAGGGACTCTTGTTTGTGCAATTTTAGCACCAATGCTTGCCAGTTTTCCAATATAATCTACCCAATCCACCAGCGTTGTGGTGGCTGTGGTGGTTTATGTGTTATTCTCGTGCTTTGTGCAACTAGGACCCCTTGATTTGTGCAAATTAGTACTAATGCTTGCCATTTTTCCATTTTTTAATTTTTCTCAATGTGCAAGTCTTTTTGTTGTGGATATGGTTGTTTTTATGTGTCTCCCCTCATGTTCAACTAGGGACGCTTTTTTTAGAATAAGTTATCTCACTGAGCTTGTTGCCTTTACTTAACTTTTTTCTGCCTAGGTATTACTTGTCACAGTTGGCAAATAATAACTAGGCAGAAAAAAGTTAGTTGGCTTTTTTATGTCCAGTTTGCACAAGGTTTACTGCCCAGTTGGCTGCATCATTGTAGTAGTTGGTTGTCCACATCTTCTAACTATGTTTTTTTGTTGTATTTCCTGCCGCAGGGCAAAAATGATTATAATAGGAGGAGATGCGGATGGCAATGAAGGAGATGTATTTTTTTTCACTTTTTTTTCTTTTGTTTTTGAGTTGTTTTCAACTTATGCATGTATGCTAATGTCTTTTTTTTTCATGTTTTCTTTTGGTTGCTTAATCAGCGTTCTGGAAGTCAGCCGCTTCGCCGGAACTCGAAGCGTCCTGCTAATTGCCAGCCATGACCTGCGCAGAGTGTTGAGCAGGGAGAGGATGTTGAGGTAAGTGGCATGCTGATGACACAAGTCCATTTTTTTGGTTTTGTTTGGGTCATATAACATTTTTTTTGTTTTTTTCCATGCTCATGTTTTTTTTCTTAGGATGCTGATCAGTTCCGTGTTGTAAAGCGGACTAGACGTTCAGCACTTGGCAAGGGAGCTGAGTCATCTTCTAGGGTAAGTAAAATCTCAAATATAAGTGTTTTTCTCGCATTTTTTAGATAGTGATTAAATTATACAGCAGTTTGGACCACTATTTTTGTTTTTAGTCTGTCAATAACAACCTTTTGTAGTTGACATCTCTAGTCATATTGATTTAAATACAGTTGACATTAGTTGGCATTAGTTGGCATCTTGTAGTTCACTAGTTGGCATCTTTTCATAGTTGACATCAGTGGTCATTTTTTTGTGCAGGCAGCAGTTGCTGGAGAAGCTGTCGCATCTTTCGCAGCAGATGCTGAGGTATGTGGGGTTTTTTGTGTGTGTTTATGAGCTATTTGAATAGTTCTTTGCAAACCTTTTTTTATTTTGTTTTTGAGTTGTTTTCAACTTATGCATGTATGCTAATGTCTTTTTTTTCATGTTTTCTTTTGGTTGCTTAATCAGCATTCTGGAAGTCGGTAAGTGGCATGCTGATGACACAAGTCCATTTTTTTGTAGTTGACATCTCTAGTCATATTGATTTAAATACAGTTGACATTAGTTGGCATCTTGTAGTTCACTAGTTGGCATCTTTTCATAGTTGACATCAGTGGTCATTTTTTTGTGCAGGCAGCAGTTGCTGGAGAAGCTGTCGCATCTCCCGCAGCAGATGATGAGGTATGTGGGTTTTTTGTGTGTGTTTATGAGCTATTTGAATAGTTCTTTGCAAACCTTTTTTTAGTTACTGTTTTTCTTGTGTTGTAGTATCATTTCTTATTGTTGCACATCCACTAGAACTTTTTGTAGCTGCCAGGTCTCGTTCTTTTTTTATTTACTGTTTTTATTGTTGCACATTCAGTTGCACACTGGCAGTCTTGCAGTTGTCCTCATGAGCTTTATTAGTTGCACAAATACATCATATTAGTTGGCATGATCCGTTTTATGAATATATAGCTCATTCTAATACTGATCCAAATGATGATTGCTAGTTTTCTTTCATTCTTGTTTTTTCTCTTGTGTTTAATGTTTGTGTAATGCTTTCATTTTCTAATCAACAGGGCAGCGGTGAAGGAGTTGAGGTGGCTCCAGGGGAAGATGTGGAGCGACCATCACAAGCAGGCATGATAAGGGCATCACCAGCGCGCTTTACAAATTTCAACGCCTCTCTAACCCCACTACAAAAATCAGAGCTAGTTTCGAGGTCGGTCGGGGGGCTATTGAACTTATCAGACACACTTCCAGCGGACCTCACTAAGTTCCTGGTGCAGTCCTACCAGCCACAGACCTCTGAAATGGTTTTCCCAGGAAGGGGAAGGATCCGTGTCGATGCTGACAGTGTTCAGAGGGTATTTGATCTCCCAAACAAGGGTCCAAAAGTCAGATATTTAGTTGACAAGGATGACACTAGGAGATTCAGACAGGCTTTCAACATAACTGGAAATTCTCATCCCCAGATCACTACATGGCTCAAGATGATTCAGGATATGGCTGGAAGAACGGATGACACATTCTTTATGGCCTGGCTTGCGGTTGCCTTCAGCACTTTTCTAGCACCAACCACGGCCTTGAAGCTCAGCCCAAAGTGTTATGGACTTGTGCTAGATCATCAAATGCTAAAGAATACAAACATCTGCCTCTTTGTAGCAGAACACATTAACGAAGCTTTCCGGAACATGGACCAGGAGAAGCAAACTGTCTGCTGCTGCTTGTATCACTTGATGGTTAGTGAAAACGACCACTTTTTTCCATCTGTTCCTGTTCTTTCTGTGCAGTTATAGTTTGCTGAAATTCTCATAACAATAACTGAACTTGGCCTTTTCTTTTGTTTGGGTCCGGTGCAGATACTATACCTTGATGCGCTCGTACATGACATCCCAGTAAGCAACTGCGCGACACGATCGAATGCATGGGATAGTACTCTAATTGCCAAGGTGATCAAGAAGGATACTATCTCTCCTGGTGTGTTCGGCAAATTACAAGTGAGTTCTTTTTTGTTTTTTCCAACAGTGTCTTCCTTCTATGTTCTTTTGATGTCTGGTCACTCTTTTTGGAAATTGCACAAAAAACTGTCATCAGCTGGCACAACAATGCATGTAGTTGCACAGATTGTAGCTTTCAGTTTGGCAATCTGCACACATGTTCATTTTAAATTGGCACACCATCTTTTTTAAGTTGCACAGTTTTACTAATCTTGTTGCACAGATGTGTTGCATCAGTTGGGAGAAACTTTTTTTAGGTGCCATGTGTGTTGCACAATTTTTGTGTCTTTGTTCAGTTGCATATATGTATAGTTGAATTTGTCTACCCCAGTATCTTGTTGTAGTTGCACAGGTTGTAATGTGTGGTTTCATTCAACACACAAATCTATTTTTGATAACCTTGTTATTTTCTGTTTCTCTTTTTTTTCACATCAGCTTAAAGAGGAGTATAGAGGCACGGAGCAGACACCACTGTTTGGTGGAATTTTGCAAATTGAAGCATTCGTGGCATCCAAGTTACCAATAACATACAATCCGCAGGTTAGTGTTTTGTATACAGAAACTTGTATCACTTACCAATATTTTTCTATTGGCTGGGATGTATGTTCAGATGGACATGTATAACTTTTGTAGTTGCGAGAATACAAAATTTAGTTGGCTGTGATGTATGTTCAGTTGCACATATAAGCTTTTGTAGTTGCACATGTTCTTTTGGATAGTCAAAGTGTTCATTTACAACCATTGTCATCAACTTTTGGCAGAATGCATGTTTTTTAGTTTGTGCCACAGTGCATGTGTAGTTGGCTAGAATCATGTTTTTAGTTGGCCAGAAAGTGTGTATTAGTCGTTTTTGCTTATCACATCATGGTCAGTTACAGACATTTTTACTTTTTATTATTTTTTCTAACTGAATCAGTACTGAATCTTTTTTGTGTTGATGCAGAAAAAGGCAAAGATTGCGAAAGTGGTCAATGAGCTGTGCAAGGCTGTAACTGAACAGGTTGGCACCTTCATTGAAGCAGTTGCCAAGATCGATGATGAGGAACCAGATATTGATCCTTACGTACAGCAGCCATCAATGCAAACTGGGGCGTCACACCGTGCTCCAAAAAGAAAGAGATGGCGGTCAACTATACAAGAAGAAGAAGAGTTTGTTGAGGATGAGTCAGAAGAAGATGAGGAAATGGAAGCAGCGATAGATGCTGACAACGATGAGGACACAGATGCGGATGAATCAGAGGAGGAGGACAAGGATGAGGATGAAAATGAAGAAGATGCAGAGGAGGAGGAGGATGAGGAGGAAGAGGAGGAGGAGGAGGAGGAGGGGGAGGAGGAGGAGGACAAACAAGAAGAGGACAAAGGAGAGGAGGAGGACAAGGAAGAAGATAGTGATGCAGAGGAGGAAGAAGAAGGTGAGGCCAAAGAGGGGGATGGGGACAAAGGGGCAGCAGTTGATGGCAGTGAGAGGGGAGAAGACAAAGGCGCAGCAGCTGATGGCAGTGAGAGGGAAGAAGACGATGATGAAGAAGACGAGGATGGTTATGGTGATGATAAAGGGGGATCCAATGGAGGCAGCGACAGCAGCGATGACGATGATGATGACAATGCCCCTGGTTCTGGTGGTACAGGTGGCAACACATCCAGGAGGACTAGCACTTATGCCACCCCTGCGAGCAGCAGCAATTCATTGAGTAGCAAGAGCACACTACAGATGTTGATTGACAAAACTTGCTGGAAAGATAAGGATTTGCCGAAGTCAAAGAAAAATGACGAAGCAGAGTCTCAGGGCAGCATTGATATGTTCAAGCTCTGCAACTTGAAGCCAGCTTTGCCAACCACCTTTCCCGTGCCAGATTTCAGCGACAAAGATATGTGTGAGAAGATCAACTTTGCCATTGACAAGAGCCTGTTCTTATCAAGTGATGCTGAAAAGAATCAAATTGATATGGAGGAAGCAGGAAAGGGTCTTGACTGGGTTCATTCAAAGGAAAAATACAAGGAATATTTAAAGCAGCTCCCAGACCTAAGCTCCAGCAAGAGCAAGGTAGCATCCACGGCAAACCCTCACGTGGTACAGAAGCGTAAAGCAGTTTCAATGAAGAAGAATCTGTAGTTGCCTCAAACCAAGAAGAAGATGGTGAGTGCAGATGCTGAAGTAAATATGGTCAAGGAAGCTGTGCTTCAAACTGATATGCCAACTGTAGTGAGCAGAGAGATAACCAATGTCAGAGAAGTTCAACAGATCAAGGGGAAGACTCCCCTTTCAACAGTCCCACCAAAACCACCTAAGCAAAAGATTGTCAAGTTTGCCAGGGGAGCAAAGGGGGAACATGCCACAAAAGATTTGGGGTTCAGAGACGAGAGAGAGCTGCGAGCCGCAGCCATTGATGCAGGGGTGCCAAGTTCTGCTAGGTTGCTGCCAACTCAGACTGGAAAGATGCCAACTACAGATACCAGTGTGCCAACTGATGTGTCAGTTAGCAGCATGGTCACAGTCAAAACCACCACAGCTGGTCAGGAAGGCACCATTGCAACTGCAAGTCCCAAGGTGCCTACTCATAGAGATACTTCAATGCCAAACACAAAAGGAGGTGATCCAACTATCAAAGTGCCGTCCCCAAGAGCTGACTTTCAGCAACCATTAACACAAGAGGAGGTGTTTGACATTATAAGTAGGTGCAAGCCTCCAAGGCCGCCAACTACAACACTATTGCGAACCAAGTCAGTGAATGATGCACCCGTGTTTGTGCCGCAAGGAGATGCCCTGGTCCTTGAACCCTTACGAAGATCAAACTCTTATCATGGTGACGGGTTCTGCGATGCACCATCTTTTGACCTCGACATAGATGGTGATGCTCCAGCACCTGCTCCAGCAGCAGAAACAGCGAAAGCCGGTGTGATCTGCATCGATGAGTGTGAGTTGGACCCAGCAGCTGTGAATGAAGGATGTGATGCTGCTAATGCTGGCAAGGCAATAGCTCAAGAACTAGATGTTGGTTCACCAGAGAATTGCCACACCCCGATATACGCAAAACCAGAACTTGGCACGAGCAGTTCTTCGGGACCACCTCTTGCACGAAGACAGAGCAGGGTAAGAAGGCCCGCAGCATCTCAAAGGTCTCCATTCATCGACTACAACAAGAAGAAGACTTTCAGCACCAATGAGGTAGTGAACAAGCTTTACGCCGCCCTCTTGTATTGGGTCAGGCATCACAAAGGAGCAAATGATGGAGCTACCAGGTAAACTAACTCCCCATAGCCTACATACATATCTTTTTCAGTTGCATAGGACCAGCCACTTAGTTGCATAGAAAGCATAGCATGTTGCACAGAACAGGGCTTTTAGTTGCACACTGTTCTGTTTTCATTTTCATGCACATTTTTTTGCTGCTGTGACCCTTCGAGCTAACTTGTCTTTTTATTGCTTTCAAAAAAAAATCAGCCCTGAGATAATCAGGTATGGTGCTTTCTACATTTCTTTAAAGGAGTTAGTTTATTCGATGAAGCCGGCTCAATGGTTGTCAAAAATTGTTATTGAGACTGGAATCTTACACATCATGGATAACTTACCAGAAGGGTCAAAGAAGGTTGTTATGCCACTGAGGTTTTTTGTAAGTTTTTCCAAAACCTTCTTTTTACCCTCATCTTTGTTCTGTAGCACTTTTTTCGTTGACCATTTGAGGGAGGCCTTTCACCTACTAAGGAGTTTTGAGCCATGTTTTATAATCTCTGCAGATAAAATTATAGCAAGGGATCCACAATGTGAATGAGATAAACAAGAAGTTTGATTACAAGAACCGTCTCGACAAGAAAGACTTGGTGAGTGTTGTGCCCACATGATCAATCTTTTTTCAGTTGGCACCCACAGCATGTCCAGTTGCACATGACACATCTGTTAGTTGGCAGATACTTGTTGCAACCCGTCTTTAACTTGACCAAGTCTTTTACTGTTTTTCTTAGCTACAGCTTGTATTTGTGTCTGAAATCGTTCATGCTTGCAGGTCATGCTGCCAGTGCTCGAGTGCGCAGATGTAACCGATAAGGACGGAGGGAGGCATTATTGGGTCTTCAGTGTCAACTTGAGGGACGGACGCTTCGAAGTTCTTGATTCAAGCAGGACGCTGGACAACATTGAGCTGATGAACACCGCCTCTACCATTGCAGGGGAAGTACGCCAGCTATGGAGGAAGCATTACCCAAAGTTCAGCATCGAGCACTTCCAGATTATTGACATTGACGTACCGAAGCAGCTCGGCAAGTAAGACAATAAGCATTTCATTCCTTCTCAATCATATACCATCATTTTGTAGTTTTTAAATTTTTCTACATGTGCAATCTTTAGTATTTTTAAGACACAGTACTAGTCTTCAATCTGTTTTATCATTTTTATGAGTTTCTAATGGATTGTCTAGCTAGTTGCAGAGTGGCGCATAAGTAGTTGCACACTGGCACGTAAGCAGTTGCACAGTGGCACATAATGAGTTGCAGTAGAACACAAATAGTTGCACAGTAGGACATAAGCAGTTGCACAGAGTGCATTACCTTTATTTGGTTTTAATTTTATGTGACAATTTTTTTGCCCATTTTTGCAGTAATGAGTGTGGGTTGTTCGCACTGCTTAATGCCACCGAGTGGAATGGTAGCCAACTGCCCAACTACGACCCCAAGGAAGTACTCAACATCAGGAAGAAGCTGGCATATGATTGGCTCACCAGCGTGCACAACACCGCCCCATGGAGGAAGTTGCTGAGATACGACAAGGAGTAGGTCAGTACTATTTTTTTTCTGCTCCATGGAGGAAGTTGCTGGTTTGTACAATTTTATTAAGTAGATTTTATAGTTGCACACTACTAGTAATTGCGTTTGCAACTCAATATCATCACTTTTGTTGATACATTAGGAGCACTGGATATACAATTGTTCAACAACTAAATATTTAACCAGTTGCCAACAAAGGCACAAATAGCAACTTTTTTTTACACAGTGCATGAACTAATTCAAGCAGCATAAATTAGATAAAGAGGAATCATAGATGCTGAATGTGTCCACTTGGTCCCAACATTGCTAAAAAAGACATCATTATTTTCCTTTTTTGTTCCAAAGTTACAAATGAGGAAACAGAATCACAGGAGCCTCTGTGGACACACACCAGCAGTGTGCTCTGTAGATTGGCACTCGCTGCATTTGTTTTTCTTCTTTGGGTGTAGCTCCAGCGCCGATTTGTACCGTCGACTCTTTGCCCTACCCTTTGTAGTAGACCTTGGAGGATCCCTAGGCACAAAATCATCAGAAGCTTGTGCAAGGGATGCAGCCTCCAACGGGGCAGTAGGACCATCACGATCACCTGTGTAATAATCATATAAAAAGTTTAGTATTTTTGTTATTGTGCAACCAACACTGATGCTCTGTGCAACCACACAGTACATTTTGTGCAACTAACTGGTTGCTGTGTGCAAGTTAAGTTGAAAAAAACACCTGCAGTAGCACGGCCTGTCATGGTACTTGGATTGTAGTCGCCTATGGGCAGAACATGAAAAACAAGTTAGATTTTTAGCTTGATCCTCAAACTAACACAGCGCACGCAACTAGGCAGCATGTTCTGTTCAACTGGGCACTATGATATGTGCAACTAAAGTCACTCACCCTAGTTTTTGTTTTGGAGTCGGTGAAGGTACTAACCTGGGTGATGAGCCCCCTGAGTCCTGCCTGTAGGTCCATTGGGAGTAGCACAAAGGGAACTGCTAGTTGGGCCTAGCGGGGGAGGAGGTCTTTGAGGGTTGGCATCACCTATAGGCAGAACAGGACAAACAAGTCAGTTGTGTTTATCTTTTTGATGCTCGAACTAACAGAGCGTGCGCAACTAGGTAGCCTGTTCGGTGCAACTAAGCACCATGATGTGTGCAACTGGAGTTACAAACCTAGTTTGATGGGGAGTTGGGGGCAGGTAATTACCTAGATGACGAGCCCCCTGAGTGCTGCCTGTAGGGCCATTGGGAGGAGCATGTGGGGGAGGAGGTGGCGGAGGATGCCGTGTACAGCCAGGAGGGGGAGGAGGTCCTTGAGGGTTGACATCACCTATATCCAGAACTGGAAAAATAAGTTAGCTGTGTTATCTTGATGCTTGAACTAACACAGCGTGTGCAACTAGGCAGTATGTTCTGTCCAAGTGGCTACCATGGTGTGTGCAACTGGGCACAATGATGTGGGCAACTGAAGTTACACACCTAGTTAGATTAGGAGTTGGGGCAGGTAATTACCTGGATGATGAGCCCCCTGATTGCTGCCTGGAGGTGGAGGAGGTCCTCGAGGGTTGCCATCATCTGATGGCCCCGTTGCAGCAGTCGGTTTTTTCTTTTTCTTGGACTTGTTCAGGTGGCCGATCTCGGTACGTGCTGCACGCATATGCTTGTATACAATAGCTTGTGTTGGATCAGAACCACTCGCAAACTTTGCT
Source organism: Triticum aestivum (assembly GCF_018294505.1). NCBI lineage: Eukaryota > Viridiplantae > Streptophyta > Magnoliopsida > Poales > Poaceae > Triticum > Triticum aestivum. The sequence goes on along the minus strand of NC_057809.1, from coordinate 496,737,410 downwards.
AGTTTCCGAAAATCGTATATCATGTTCCTCTCCCTTATCCGCTTCTTTGATTGAGGAGGCATTTTATCCGGTTGCTCATAACCAGTCCCTGGCGCACTAGGTACAGCAGTAGGTGTCCACCGTCTTAGCAGGTAGCTTTCTGGTATGACATCAACGCCAACATGGGTGAACACCTTGAGGATGTGGCAACAGAGGATGCCGTCCTTGTCCATTTTACAACACTCACACAAATAGGAACCCTCCTCCACCCGTGCCTACACCAAGTAGTTTCGAGAACCATATTTCGCAACAAATTCCTGGTTCGGTCTGAGCTCAAACACATCAGCACCAACTTGGAATGCATTATAACGTCCAATCAGCTCAAACTCTTGTTTGAACTTGCGGTAAAGGTCTCTAGTATAGGTTTTGTAAGCTTGCTTCTCTATTGGGAAGTTGGACCACAACTCAATCTCAAGGTGTTCTGTCCTGTAATCATTGCAACCTTCCTTGGCAAGGATGTGGTTCTGGATTTTTTCATATTGCTTGACGAAGTTCAGCATTGAGTTGTGTGGGTTCACATATCTTTTGAGGACGGCGTTGAACCCCTCACTACGCTGTGTAGACTGGAGGAAGGGGAAGTACCTGTGTTTGAAGTAGCACGGCACCCAAGTTGACCTGTATTCGTACAACTTCTCAAAGTGCGTGTGTGTCATAGCCTCATACTTCATCATTAACCCAGCCCAATTCTGCTCAAACTCGTCTATAGTGAAGCTGAAGTCAACACACTTGTTGAAATCATCAGAGAGTCCTGGATTCCGGCACAGCAGCCAACCAACCTTTTCCTGAGCCTTTTTCATGATGTGCCATCGACAACAGCGGTGCATGGTGGTTGGAAAGATGCTCTATATTAACTGCCTCATCGCACCATCCTGATCGGTGATGAAGTTGTTAGGAGGTTTGCCATCCATAGCCTCTAGGAATGCTCCAAAGACCCAATCAAAGCTCGATGCCAACTCCTGCCTCACAAACGCGCAACCCAGCATGAAAGATTGGCCATGTCTGTTTATTCCTATGAAGGGCGCGAACGACATATTGTACAAGTTGGTCATGTAGGTGGTGTCAAACGATATGCAATCATGGTACGCCTCCGCATAAGCTTTTCGAGCTAAACCGTCCACCCAGAATATGCTGACAACTCTGTCCTCTTCATCATATTTCACCTTATAGAAGAAGTCTGGATCGGTTTTTTGTATATCCTTGAAGTGCGCAATTGTCTCAATCAGATCACCCTCCTTTGTGTCATCTCTACGGAAACTTGTACAAAGATTTGTTATTGCCTTTGGTCCGAACGGCACCATCATCTCAGATCCATAGAACTCTGCCATTACATGCATCATTCATCCTGCATAATACAAAAACAAACAGTATATCCTTTTTTTAGTTGCACAAATGGCACATCCAGCTGCACAATAATAGGACACGTGTTGGCACAGAACATAATCGCAGGAAATGGAAACCTAGCTGCACCTTTTTAAAAACACGTTGCAGTTTTTGCATACAGGACATTGTGTAGTTGCACAGTAAAGACAATCTAGGTGCACAAGAAGCACCAAAAGTGATATACAAGAAGCATGGGAAGTTGGACACCAGTTGCACAGTTAAGCCATTTTAGTTGCACAGTAGTACCATAACAGTTGCACACTGGACTGCCTAGAGGGAAACTTAATTCTTCAAGGGATATAGAAAAACACCACACCTATAGTCAAGTTGCAGTTATACAAGATGCGCAGAAACTCCTTTTCATCAGGTGAGATGCCTTGGTGGGATCTCAAGTATTTGGACAATGACAGTTTGTTCACAAGCGGATGATTGTGGTCACGAACAAAGTGCGTCACCTCCCATCGCCCATCTGTCAGCTTCACCAACATTTTCGCCTTGCATTCAGTCTGCTTTATTGTCTTGCGTTTGCGCTTCTTCTTCTTCTTACTAGTACCAGCCTCCTCTTCAGCAAATATTGGAGGTTCTTCTTCCATCTCCTCATCACTATTAACAGATTTTGGATCTAGAATAGGGTCCAGGACAGGAGGAGCCTCAGCTCCTCCATCATCAGCTTTGGGCTTCTTGAACTTGTTGCAGCAAAACTGTTGTTTTATCAATTCATTGGTGCGGGCTGTCCGTCTAGAGGTGTTCATCTTGATAGAGAAACCCATCCGTAGTGCGTAGTTGTTGTAGTGATCCTTAGCAATTTGAAGGCTGTCAAACCTCATGCCAACATAGGGTTCCATAGGTTGAGAACCAGCCTCATCCTCTCCTTCTTCTACTTGCACAGCTCTGTCAACAGCCCCAACTTCTAGCTCAGTCCTGGTTGGACCAGGAACATTTGCCTCGGTTCCTGTGTCATCAAGAGTATGGCTCTCTGACTGCAAAGACACCACTACAGGGGCACCATGGGCTGATGACTGGCCTGCCACATTGTCATGGCCCATAGGGTTACCATCACGACTTGCCTGCGTGTAGTAAACAGATCGACCATTTTCTATCCAATTTCCTTGTTGTATGCTAGGTTGCTGCTGATCCATATCACGAGGAAGCTCATTGAGATCTGGAGGCAACTCATTGAGATCAAGCATTTTTTCCTTGTTCTTGGATGCTGCCACACACTCCCTGCACATATATAAAAAGAAGAAATTGATGTCATCAGTTGGTAACCACAGAAAAAGAGTGTTTCAAACAACCTAAAAACTTAGTAAATAGGCAGTTGCACACCATTTTGTGATAATCTTAGTTCCAAAAAGAACATGACCGTAGCATAATCTTTTATTATAATAGTTATGAAATTTTTTGTTTGCACAGATTTGTTATGTTAGTTGCACAGTTTGCAGTAAATAACTGGCAAAAGCATGACTTCTTTTTGCTATAGAGTTTTTCTGACTTTCCCCCTTTTTTGTTTTGTTGTAATGATCTATAGGTTTCCGTTTCACAAGGAACTCTTTTCAGATTTTTCTGCACATAATTGGATGCTACATTTGAGAAGGAAAATCCAGGTGAAAGAAGAAAGAAGAATTGGAGGACAGATTATAGTTATATGTTTTTCATCGTCGTTTATGTTTCTAGTTCTGGTATATTTGAACATATTAATATGGTTTGCAATAGGTGTGGGACCAGAATATATGCGTGGGACAAGATTATATGTGTGAATATGTTAATATGGTTTGTGGCTTCATTAGCCATGGACAAAAGTTCTTTTGCTTTTCCTGTTGCACTACAGATTTCTGGTTTTCGCTAGAATAGACGTCTCAATTGCCAGAATGCATCTTTGCACTTGGCCAGCATACATATCCAGTTGGACATTCAATGTTTTTAGTTGGCTAGAATAGATGTCTCAGCTGGCCAGGTTGCATTTATTTCAGTTTTTGGCCAACATGCATGTTCAGTTGGACAGTTAATGCATTCAGTTGGCTAGAATAGATGTCTCAGTTGGCCAGGATACATTTTCTTAGTTTTTTGCCAACATGCATGTTTAGTTGGCCAGAAAACATGTTTTTTATTTGCACATATACTACAGTTTTCCCAAAGTGTTCACTCACAAACATGTATTGCGAAATATACATGTTTACTTGGCCAGGATACATGTTTAGTTGGCCAGGATACATGTTTTTTAGTTGGACAGATAACACGTGGGGTACAATGCATGTTTTAGTTTTGGCTAGCATGCATGCCGAGTTGCCAGAATATAGGTTCAGTTGGCTAGGATGCATGTTCAGTTGCACATTTATGAATTTTTCGTTGCACATATCTATTATGCAGTCAATTTTTTGTTCATTTTGCAAACAATATACTACAAGTTGGTAGAATGCATGTTTAGTTTTGGCTACAATGCTTTGTTGAGTTGGCTTTAATCATGTTTTAATTGGCTAGAGAACTTGTTTTAGTTGGCTTGTTTAACACATCCAGGTGGTAGAAACTTGTCTGGCATGCATCAAGTAGTTTTTGGCATGTTTAACACATCCAGCAGTAACATCAAGTAGGCTGGTGTGATGTGCCAGATTCACCTCTTTTTTGAAGCAGATTCTCCATGGATCCATGGAGAAGGGGGTTTACATATGCCTATGCAGTAGAAGAAAGGGGGAAGTGAAGAGGTGCAGAGGGGGCTTACCTGCTTGATCTTACTGCCTGGTATGGCTCTGACCACCCTGCCCTTTAGATCTTGAAGCAGCTCCTTCTACTTTGGGGCTCCCATGGCGGCTATGTAGGAGGAGGAAGAACGGTTGGGGGCGATTTCTTTTGGATCTGCTTCTGGCGTGGAGAAGAAGAAAAAGGCAGCGTGGGAGGGGCTGAGGCGTGGGGGCGAGCGGGGGCGTGGGTGCGAGCTGGGGACAGCTGGCTACGTGGGGGCTCGATCGGCCTGTTTTAATGAGCCCCTTCCTTTTCTGTTTCATGGGGATAGGGGGTTTCCTTTTTCAGCCGGCTGCTCGGTTGCACTAGTGGGCAGCCGGCCGCCCACTAGACACGTCCAAAAAACAGTCCCATGACCATTTTTTAGAGTAAAAGACTCAATACGAACCCGAGTTTAGATTAATGAAGTCATCAACCGGTCAGGGATTACATGATACATGAATGCTCGGAATCGGCTTAAACTTATAAGACAACACACAAGACAAGCGTCCAAAACGGAAATATTAAGCGCAAATTGAAGATGTGTCACCCTTTGCGCTCAAACATGAGTGAAGGAGACAAAAAGCAACATCAAAGGAGCAACCCATCGCTTTGAGTGGTCAAATGGAAATTTATGTGCAAGCCTAAAATCCTAGGGGTGTTGGGCATCATTAATACTTAGTTTATAAATATCAAATGGTGGTGGAGAATCTTTCATACTTCTTCTGGGACCTTATGGTTGGACATTCGTAAAGCAAAATACTTCCCGGATTGTATCTTCTTGAAGTTACAGATGATTTTCGAGCTCATGTCAGGTTTGTGGTGGGTAATGGGGAGAACATGTGTTTTTGGCTTGACTAGTGGTGTGGTGATTCTCCTTTATGTTCTCCTTTTCTGGTATTGTTCTCTTACTGTTCGTCTTCTGAGATTTCCATCTCGGACCTCTCTCGTAATAACAGGGATATGGGTCTTCGTCATGTGCTTTCTCCTAAAGAGTTGGTGGACTGGCAGCATCTTGCCGAGCTCTTCCCTTTGCTCTCGAAGATCGAGGACACGGTCATTGGCCCCATTCCTCTTCTGGGAGGTTTTCAGTTATATCTTTGTATTCCAGGTTGACTGTGGGCTCCCCCACTAGTAAATTCAAAGATATTTGGCGTGCCAAGATCCCTCTCAAGATAAAAATATATATTTATGTGGCAAGCGATCCGTGGAAGGCTGCCCGTGGCTGATCAGATTTGTAAAAGTAACGGCCTAGTTCTGATGTGCCCTTTGTGATGCTAGGGAAGATATCAATCACATTCTTTATAACTGTCATCTGGCCAAACTTATATGGAAACACATCCAGTCACGGTAGATATTATCTGGTCCCCGTCCTCTTTTGGGGATCTCCATGCTCTCTCTTCTCAACTTCCGTGCCAGAAGCGTCGATTGTTCTGGGTTGGGTTCATGCTATGTGTTGGGTCTTGTGGACCACTAGAAACAAGTTTACTGTTGATCATGTCTTCCCTAATAAACCCGTTGACTGTTTGTTTAAATTGTTATTGCTTCTCCATCAGTGGAAATTACTAACTAAGGAAGTTGACCATGGGGATACAGAAGTGCTGATCTCCCATGTTCGATCAATGGCGCCTACCGTTCTTCAGCAAGATCATACCGTGTAACGTCCCGGATGTAATATTCCATAATTGTAACTCCAACTCTTGCCATTTCCGCAATGTTATATGTTATATCCTCCGTGGTTGGGTTTTGTCCTCGTTTTGCATTTTGTTCATATCATGCATTTCATCTCATGTCATCATGTGCATCTCATTTGCATTCGTGTTTGTCTCTTGCATCCGGTCATTTTTCCCATTGTCCGTTTCAGAATCCGACACTCACACGTGCACCTGTTGCACCTCTCAGATCTCGTTTCGTGAGCGGGAGAAAAACGTTCTCAGAATGCGCCGAGATTTGTTGAGTGGCCTTGATATATCACCGGTAGGCCGCCTGTCAAATTTCGTTCCATTTGGAGGTTGTTTGATACCCCAACGGTTAACCGTGTAACCACCAAAACCCCTCTCTCTTTGCAGCCCAACACCCCTCCACAACAGCCCATTAGCCCATCTAAACCGCAGACACTCTGCGCCCGCCACATGTCGCAGCCGCCTCCCATCGCCGCGCGGACCCGCGAGCCCGAGGACGGCCTGCCCGGGCCTGAGCGCCTTCGCCGCCAGCGCCGCGCGTCCACGCCTCCCGCGCCGCCGCCTGTCTCGCCCGCCGCCGCCGTGCGCCGCCGCCTCGGGGAAACCCGAGGTATTTGGTATATACCTATAGGCTGACCCATCCGGACGTGGCCTAAGACAAGATATGCACGGCTATTATCAGGGTGTCGGCACGCCAGGAGGTCTTGCTGGACTAGTTTTACCATTGTCGAAATGTCTTGTGCACCGGGATTTCGAGTCTGATCGGAGGGTCCCGCGATGGAGGATTGTCTTCGCGGATCGTGAGCTTGTCATGGGCTAAGTTCGGACACCCCTGCAGGGTTTAAACTTTCAAGAGCCATGCCCGCGGTTATGTGGCAGATGGGAATTTGTTAATATCCGGTTGTAGAGAACTTGACACTTGACTTAATTAAAATGCGCCAACCGCGTGTGTAATGATACGTCCATTTTGCATCATGCTTTTATATCGATATTTATTGCATTATGGGCTGTTATTACACATTATGTCACAATACTTATGCCTATTCCTCTTATTTTACAAGGTTTACATAAAGAGGGAGAATGCCGGCAGCTGGGATTCTGGGCTGGAAAAGGAGCAAATATTAGAGACCTATTCCGCACAGCTCCAAAAGTCCTGAAACTTCACGGAAGACGTTTTCAGAATATATAAAAAATACTGAGCACAAGAAGTTCACCAGGGGGGCCACACCCTGCCCACGAGGGTGGGGGGCGCGCCCCCTACCCCGTGGCCCCCTGGTGGCCCTCCGATGGCCATCTTCTGCTATATGGAGTCTTTCGATGAGGAAAAAAATCATAAGCCATCTCCTCGGATGAAACTCCGCCGCCATGAGGCGGAACCTTGGCGGATCCAATCTAGGGCTCCGGCAGAGCTGTTCTGCCGGGGAAACTTCCCTCCGGGAGGGGGAAATCATCGCCATCGTCATCACCAATGCTCCTCTCATCGGGAGAGGGAAATCTCCATCAACATCTTCACCAACACCATCTCCTCTCAAAACCCTAGTTCATCTCTTGTATCCAATTCTTGTCTCCAAGTCCGGGATTGGTACTAGTAGGTTGCTAGTAGTGTTAATTACTCCTTGTAGTTGATGCTAGTTGGTTTATTTGGTGGAAGATCATATGTTCAGATCCTATATGCATATTAATACCCCTCTGATTATGAACATGATTATGCTTTATGAGTAGTTACGTTTGTTCCTGAGGACATGGGAGAAGTCTTGCTATTAGTAGTCATGTGAATTTGGTATTCGTCGATATTTTGATGAGATGTATGTTGTCTCTCCTCTAGTGGTGTTATGCGAACATCGACTACATAACACTTCACCATTATTTGGGCCTAGAGGAAGGCATTGGGAAGTAATAAGTAGATGATGGGTTGCTAGAGTGACAGAAGCTTAAACCCTAGTTTATGCGTTGCTTCGTAAGGGGCTGATTTGGATCCATATGTTTCATGCTATGGTTAGGTTTACCTTAATACTTTTGTTGTAGTTGAGGATGCTTGCAATAGAGGTTAATCATAAGTGGGATGCTTTTCCAAGTAAGGGAAGCACCCAAGCACTGGTCCACCCACATACCAAATTATCAAAGTACCGAACGCGAATCATATGAACGTGATGAAAACTAGCTTGACGATATTCCCATGTGTCCTCGGGGCGCTTTTCTCTATATAAGAGTTTGTTTAGGCTTGCCCTTTGCTACAAAAAGGATTGGGCCACCTTGCTGCACTTTATTTACTTTTGTTACTTGTTGCTCATTACAAATTATCCTATCACAAAACTATCTGTTACCACTTATTTCAGTACTTGCAGAGAATACCTTGCTGGAAACCGCTTATCATTTCCTTTTGCTCCTCGTTGGGTTCGACACTCTTACTTATCGAAAGGACTACGATAGATCCCTTATACTTGTGGGTCATCAAGACTCTTTTCTAGCGCCATTGCCGGGGAGTGAAGCGCCTTTGGTAGGTGGAATTTGGTAAGGAAAATTTATATAGTGTGCTGAAATTTACTGTCACTTGTTACTATGGAAAGTAATCCTCTGGGGGGTTTATTCGGGGTATCTTCACCCCGACCAGTAGAGCAAAGAGTTGTTCCTCAACCTACTGAACCTACTGAAAATGAAAATGTCTGCTTTGAAATTCCTTCGGGTATGATAGAAAAACTGCTAGCTAATCCTTTTGCAGGAGACGGAACAACGCATCCTGATGAGCACCTAATATATGTGGATGAAGTTTGTAGATTATTTAAGCTTGCAGGTGTACCCGGAGATGTTATTAAAAAGAAGGTCTTCCATTTATCTTTGACGGAAGATCCATTGACATGGTATAGGCTATGTGATGATACGGGGTCATGGAACTACAAACGATTGAAATTGGGATTTCATCAGAAGTTTTATCCTATGCATCTTGTTCATCGTGATCGCAATTATATATATAATTTTTGGCCCCGCGAAGGAGAAAGCATCGCTCAAGCTTGGGGGAGGCTTAAATAAATGTTATATTCATGCCCCAATCATGAGCTCTCAAGAGAAATGATTATTCAAAATTTATATGCTCGGCTTTCTGATAACAATCGCACCATACTCGATACTTCTTGTGTTGGCTCTTTTATGACAAAGACTATTGAATTCAAATGGGATTTATTGGAAAGAATTAAACGCAACTCTGAAGATTGGGACCTCGGCAAAGGTAAGGAGTCAGGTATGACACCTACGTTTGATTGTGTTAAATCTTTTATGGATACGATGTTTTCCATAAATTTAGCACTAAATATGGACTTGACTCTGAAATAGTAGCTTCTTTCTGTGAATCTTTTGCTACTCATGTTGATCTTCCTAGGGAGAAGTGGTTTAAATATCATCCTCCCATAGAAGTAAAAGTAGCTGCACCAATTAAAGTTGAAGAAAAGACTGTCACTTATAATGATCGTATTGTTCCTACTTCTTATGTTGAGAAACCACCTTTCTCTGTTAGGATAAAGGATCATGCTAAAGCTTCAACTGTGGTTCGTAAAAGCAATATTAAAACTTATACACCTCCTGAGAAAATTAAAGTTGAACTTGATATTGCTATTTTTAAAGATCTCTTGTCTGATAATATTGATGGACATGTTATTCATTTCCTCGAGGAGACTGCTAGAATTGCTAAACCTTGTGCAAAAGATAAAAACAGACCTGTGGTAGGCATGCCTGTTATTTCTGTTAAAATAGGAGATCATCGTTATCATGGCTTATGTGATATGGGTGCTAGTGCTAGTGCAATACCTTACGACTTATACAAAGAAATTATGCATGATATTGCACCTGCTGAGATATAAGATATTGATGTCACAATTAAACTCGCCAATAGAGATACTATTTCACCAATGGGAATTGTTAGAGATGTTGAAGTCTTGTGTGGAAAACTAAATATCCTGCTGATTTTCTTGTTCTTGGTTCCCCACAAGATAGCTTTTGTCCCATTATATTTGGTAGACCCTTCTTAAACACTGTTAATGCTAAGATAGATTGCAAAAAGGATGTTGTTACTATCGGTTTAGATGATATGTGTCATGAACAATGTTGGGGATATCGCTTATCGGGAATATATCGGTCGACCTATGATAAGGGGTAAATCGGCCATTTTATCGGCATATCGGCCGATTTATCGCCATATCGGCTGATTTATCGCCCGATTTATCTTATCGGTCAGACCACGGTAAGCGATAAATCGGCCGATTTATTGGAATATCGGAAGATATCTTGAACAGTGGTCATGAATTTAATTTCTCTAAATTTAGTAGACAACACCGTGAAGAAGAATTACCTAGTAAGGATTAAATTATTGGCCTTGCTTCTATTGCCGTACCTCCTAGTGATCCTTTAGAACAATATTTGCTAGACCATGAAAATGATATGTTTATGAATGAAAGAAGGGAAATAGATGAAGTATTCTTTAAACAGGAACCTATTCTGAAACACAATTTGCCTGTTGAAATCCTAGGGTATCCTCCTCCACCCAAGGGTGATCCCGTGTTTGAGCTTAAATCATTGCCTGATACTCTTAAATATGCTTATCTTGATGAGAAAAAGATATATCCTGTTATTATTAGTGCTAACCTTTCAGAGCATGAGGAAGAGAGATTATTGAAAACTCTGAAGAAGCACCGTGCTGCTATTGGGTATACTCTTGATGATCTTAAGGGCATTAGTCCCACTGTATGACAATATAAAATAAATTTGGAAGAAGATGCTAAACCAGTTCGTGATCATCAACGACGACTGAATCCTAAAATGAAAGAAGTGGTAAGAAAGGAAATACTAAAGCTCCTTGAGGTAGGTATAATCTATCCCATTGCTGATAGTCAGTGGGTAAGTCCTGTCCATTGTGTCCCTAAGAAGGGAGGTATTACTGTCATTCCTAATGATAAAGATGAATTGAATCCTCAAAGAATTATTACAGGTTATAGGATGGTAATTGATTTCCAAAAATTAAATAAGGCCACTAAAAAGGATCATTACCCCTTACCTTTTATCGATCAAATGCTATAAAGATTATCCAAACATACACATTTTTTGCTTTCTAGATGGTTATTCTGGTTTCTCTCAAATAACTGTGTCAGCCAAGGATCAATCAAGGACTACTTTTACTTTCCCTTTTGGTACTTTTGCTTATAGACGTATGCCTTTTGGTTTATGTATTGCACCTGCTACCTTTCAAAGATGCATGATGGCTATATTCTCTGACTTTTATGAAAAGATTTGTGAGGTTTTCAGGGACGATTTCTTCGTCTATGGATCTTATTTTGATGATTGCTTGAGCAAGCTTGATCGAGTTTTGTAGAGATGTGAAGAAACTAATCTTGTCTTGAATTGGGAAAAGTGCCACTTTATGGTTAATGAAGGTATTGTCTTGGGGCATAAAGTTTCTGAAAGAGGTATTGAAGTTGATAAAGCCAAGGTTGATGCTATTGAAAAGATGCCATGCCCCAAGGACATCAAAGGTATAAGAAGTTTCCTTGGTCTCGCCAGATTTTATAGGAGGTTCATTAAGGACTTCTCAAAAATTTCTCGGCCTCTGACTAAATTATTACAAAAAGATATACCATTTGTCTTTGATGATGATTGTGTAGAAGCATTTGAAATACTTAAGAAAGCATTGATCTCTGCACCTATTTTTCAGCCACCTGATTGGAATTTACCCTTTGAAATTATGTGTGATGCTAGTGATTATCTTGTAGGTGTTGTTCTGGGGCAAAGAGTTGATAAGAAATTAAACATTATTCAATATGCTAGTATAACCCTAGACAATGCTCAAAGAAATTATGCTACTACTGAAAAACAATTCTTAACAGTTGTATTTGCTTGTGATAAGTTCAGACCTTATATTGTTGATTATAAAGTAACTATTCACACTGATCATGCCGCTATTAAATATCTTATGGAAAAGAAAGATGCTAAACCTAGACTTATTAGATGGGTTCTCTTGCTACAAGAATTTGATTTACATATTGTTGATAGAAAGGGAGCTGAGAACCCCGTCGCAGACAACTTGTCTAGGTTAGAAAATGTGCTTGATGACCCACTACCTATTGATGATAGCTTTCCTGATGAGCAACAAAATGTCATAAATGCTTCTCATACTGCTCCATGGTATGCTGATTATGCTAATTACATTGTTGCCAAATTCATACCACCTAGTTTCACATACCAACAAAAGAAAAATTTCTTCTATGATTTGAGACATTACTTTTGGGATGACCCACATCTTTATAAAGAAGGAGTAGATGGTGTTATTAGACGTTGTGTACCTAAGCATGAACAGGAACAGATCCTACGCAAGTGTCACTCCGAAGCTTATGGAGGACACCATGCTGGATAGAACTGCACATAAGATTTTTTTGCAGGAAAACTTCTCTCTAAATGGGAAGGTCCTTACGTCATCGAGGAGGTCTATCGTTCTGGTGCCATAAAAATCAACAACTTCGAAGGCACAAATCCGAAGGTGCTGAACGGTCAAAGAATCAAACATTATATCTCAGGTAATCCCATAAATGTTGAAACCAATGTTATTGAAACTGTAACCCCGGAGGAATACATAAGGGACACTTTCTGGAACGTTTCAGACTCGAAAAGGAATAGGTATGTGGTACGGTAAGTAAACCGACTCCAAAACAATTTTTAAGGCAATATTTCTCCATTTTGGAATATTTAGAAAAATAAAAAAAATAAGAAACAGTCCGGGAAGGACACAAGGCCTCCACGAGGGTGGAGGGCGCGCCCTACCCTACTAGGCACGCCCCTACCTCGTGGGAACCTCATGCACTTTCCGGACTCCGTTTACTTACACGACACGTAATTTGGTTGGTAAAAATTCATTATATAATCTCCCGAAGGTTTTGACTTATGTATCACGCAAATATCCTCTGTTCTTGTTTCGAGCTGTTTCCTGTCAGGGTCGTCAAGGCCAGGCATCATGTCGTCCCCCTCCTCCAACAATGGTGACAACGATGCTTGGCTAATGAAGATAGAGCTGAAGAGGGAAGAACCCATGGAGATCAACAAGGATGAAGGGATCAAGAAGGCCACGGAGGATCACACTCCGGCAGCAGAAGACATCCTTCAACTTGATCACAATCTTCTTACCCCAACTGAGATCAAAGCTTTCAAGGTGATTGAGTTAGCTTGTATACAGAACAAGTATCTCACACGTGAAAATATTTTGTTGAAGGAGCATATTGTTGCACTCAAGGGCATTATCTGCAAGCTGGAGGACCTCTTACGCTCGATGTGTGACTATCCATCATCATCTCCATCTTCTCCACCAACAAAGAAGAACTGAGCATCGGATATGGGCACTCCCCTTGGCAACTGCCAAGCTTGGGGGAGTGCCCCGGTATCGTATCACCATCACTTTTATCTTTAACGTTTTTCTTAGTTCGATCCTTTTGGTAGTATCTTGATCTAGTAGAATAAAGTTTATGGCTTGATCTATTTTTGAGTTTTGCTTTATGGTCCCTCTATGTAATCGAGTCCGTGAGCTATATATAATAAAGTTTAGTGTTGAGTCAAGGGCTTGATTATTTTGCCATGATCTTGAGTCAATAAAAGAAAAGAGAAGAAATAAAAAGGAAACAAAGAGATCATATGGATCTTATGGAGAGTAATGAGCTCACATAGAAAAAGTATGATGAATAAAAGTTGTTGAGAGTTGACAAACAAAGTTTTGGTCATCGTTGCAATTAATAGGAAGTAATAAAGAAAGAGAGGTCTTCACATACAAATATACTATCTTGGACATCTTTTATGATTGTGAGCACTCATTAAAATATTACATGCTAAAGAGTTGACGTTGGACAAGGAAGACAACATAATGGGTTATGTTTTCTAACATCTGAGATAAATTATATTGTCATGGATCATCCAACATGGTTGAGCTTGCCTTTCTCCCTCATGCTAGCCGAATTCATCGCACCAAGTAGAGATACTACTTGTGCTTCCAAATACCCTTAAACCAGTTTTGCCATGAGAGTCCACCATACCTACCTATGGATTGAGTAAGTTGTCATTGGTGCAAGCAATAAAAATTGCTCTCTAAATATGTATGACTTATTTGTGTGGGAGAAAATAAGCTTTATACGATCGTGTGATATGGAAGAAATAAAAGCCACAGACTGCATAATAAAGGTCCATATCACAAGTGGCAATATAAAGTGATGTTCTTTCGCATTAAGATTTTGTGCATCCAACCGTAAAAGCGCATGACAACCTCTGCTTCCCTCTGCGAAGGGCCTATCTTTTACTTTTATCTCCTACCTTGCATAAGAGTCATGGTGATCTTCACCCTTCCTTTTTACATTTTATCCTTTGGCAAGCACAGTATGTTGGAAAGATCCTGGTATATATGGCTAATTGGATGTGAGTTTTCATGAACTATTATTGTTGACATTACCCTTGAGGTAAAACATTGGGAGGCAAAACTATAAGCCCCTATCTTTCTCTGTGTCCGATTAAAACTCCATACCCATAAGTATTGCGTGAGTGTCAGCAATTGTGAAAGACTATATGATAGTTGAGTATGTGGACTTGCTGAAAAGCTCTTATATATTGACTCTTTCCTATGTTATGATAAATTGCAATTGCTCCAATGACTGAGATTATAGTCTGTTAGTTTTCAATGAAGTTTACGATTCATACTTGAAATTGTGATTGAATTATTACTCTAGCATAAGAAATCATATGACAAGAATTTTGTAAGTTGTTGTTCTAAGAATGATCATGATGCCCTCATGTCCGTATTTTACTTTTATCGACACCTTTATCTCTAAACATGCGGACATATTTTTCGATTTCGGCTTTCGCTTGAGGACAAGCGAGGTCTAAGCTTGGGGGAGTTGATACGTCCATTTTGCATCATGCTTTTATATTGATATTTATTGCATTATGGGTTGTTATTACACATTATGTCACAATACTTATGCCTATTCTCTCTTATTTTACAAGGTTTACATAAAGAGGGAGAATGCCGGCAGTTGGGATTCTGGGCTGGAAAAGGAGCAAATATTAGAGACCTATTCTGCACAGCTCCAAAAGTCCTAAAACTTCACGGAAGACGTTTTCAGAATATATAAAAAACACTGAGTGCAAGAAGTTCACCAGGGGGGCCACACCCTGCCCACGAGGGTGGGGGCGCGCCCTACCCCCTGGGCGCCCCCCTACCCCGTGGCCCCCTGGTGGCCCTCCGATGGCCATCTTCTGCTATATGGAGTCTTTCGATGAGGAAAAAAATCATAAGCCATCTCCTCGGACGAAACTCCGCCGCCACGAGGCGGAACCTTGGCGGATCCAATCTAGGGCTCCGGCAGAGCTGTTCTGCCGGGGAAACTTCCCTCCGGGAGGGGGAAATCATCGCCATCGTCATCACCAACGCTCCTCTCATCGGGAGAGGGCAATCTCCATCAACATCTTCACCAACACCATCTCCTCTCAAAACCCTAGTTCATCTCTTGTATCCAATTCTTGTCTCCAAGTCCGGGATTGGTACTAGTAGGTTGCTAGTAGTGTTAATTACTCCTTGTAGTTGATGCTAGTTGGTTTATTTGGTGGAAGATCATATGTTCAGATCCTATATGCATATTAATACCCCTCTGATTATGAACATGATTATGCTTTATGAGTAGTTACGTTTGTTCCCGAGGACATGGGAGAAGTCTTGCTATTAGTAGTCATGTGAATTTGGTATTCGTCGATATTTTGATGAGATGTATGTTGTCTCTCCTCTAGTGGTGTTATGCGAACATCGACTACATAACACTTCACCATATTTGGGCCTAGAGGAAGGCATTGGGAAGTAATAAGTAGATGATGGGTTGCTAGAGTGACAGAAGCTTAAACCCTAGTTTATGCGTTGCTTCGTAAGGGGCTGATTTGGATCCATATGTTTCATGCTATGGTTAGGTTTACCTTAATACTTTTGTTGTAGTTGAGGATGCTTGCAATAGAGGTTAATCATAAGTGGGATGCTTTTCCAAGTAAGGGAAGCACCCAAGCACTGGTCCACCCACATACCAAATTATCAAAGTACCGAACGCGAATCATATGAACGTGATGAAAACTAGCTTGACGATATTCCCATGTGTCCTCGGGGCGCTTTTCTATATATAAGAGTTTGTTTAGGCTTGCCCTTTGCTACAAAAAGGATTGGGCCACCTTGCTGCACTTTATTTACTTTTGTTACTTGTTGCTCTTTACAAATTATTCTATCACAAAACTATCTGTTACCACTTATTTCAGTACTTGCAGAGAATACCTTGCTGGAAACCGCTTATCATTTCCTTTTGCTCCTCGTTGGGTTCGACACTCTTACTTATCGGAAGGACTACGATAGATCCCCTATACTTGTGGGTCATCCTGTAACCGTTATGGTCTCTTTCCGACGAGGTTCGAGAAGTGAACACAATGGGATTATGTTTGAACGTAAGTAGTTCAGGATCACTTCTTGATCACTTCTAGCTTACGTCCGTTGCATAGATTCTCATCTTACTCTTGTACTCGTATGTTAGCCACCATATTTGCTTAGTGCTTGCTGCAACTCCACCATATAAACACATCTTACCTTTGAGCTTAAATAGTCTTGATACCGCAGGTTTTGATATTGCTGAGTCCTCGTGGCTCACAGATACTACAAACACAGTTGCAGGTACCGACGAGACTAATGCAGGTGATGCCACCGATCTCAAGTGGGAGTTTGACGAAGACCTTGGCCATTACTATGTTTCCTTTCCAGATGATCAGTAGTAGTGCCCAGCAGGGTTGGTCGGGACTTAGGTTGGGTGGTTGTCTTTTATTCGTTTGATTCCGTCCGTAGTCGAACTTTGTGATCTTCTTGAATGATTGTATAGCTTGATGATATTGTGAGACTTTCTGGCGACTGTAAGCCAAAGCTTGTATTCTATCTATTCAGTACATGAGATGAGCAAAGATACAACCACTCTTGCGACCATACCAATATGCGCTTATACCCCAAGTCGTGCCCCGACACGTGTGGAGTATAGTCACATATTAGGCGTTACAAGTTGGTATCAGAGCCATCCCGACTTAGGAGCCCCTATTTGATCGAACCACTGGCGTTGTTGAGTCTAGAATAAAACTATTTTGAGTCTTAGGAATATATATATAGGAGAGTAGGATTCCACTACTGCAGGATGCTACTAACGCGACACTACAATCAGAGACCCTTCGAGAAACTGTGTGCGATGCAATAATCGCAAACGGGGGTGTATGAAAACCGTCAAAAAAGGTGCAAAACGTTTGTGATGGAGGATGCATCAAAGACGATTCAGATTTTAGTTGCGTGTGCGATCCAGGGCATACAGCTTAGTCCAATGAACTGTTTGCGATGAGGCGGAACAAAAGAAACGGGTAACCTAATGAAGGCGTGTGCGATCTAGAGCATACGGTTCACTCGGATGAACTGTTTGTGATTAGGCAACACAAAAGAAATGGGCAGCCAGAAGAAGGTGTGTGCGATAGACATCATACGGTTCACTCGGATGAACTGTTTGTGATTAGGCAACACAAAAGAAATGGTCGGCCATATCAAGGTGTGTGTGATTGAGGGCATACGCTTCAGAATGATTAACTGTTTGCGATTAGGCAACATAACAGAAACAGGTAAGCCAGATCAAAGTGTCTGCCATTGATGTCATACACTTCACATGGATGAACTGTTTGCGATTAGCCACAACAAACTGAAACAATTAGATAGATCAACGTGTGTGCGCTAGAGGGTAACACCCAATCTAATTAAAAGAAGCGTGCGCGAAGGTAATAACGAGCGCGCACGGTTGTTGGAACAAGACGTGTGCTGACATTGCCTATTGCGGTGCATCCTATGGTGCAAACGCCACGTACACGGCCGAGAAGGCGTACGTGCCCACGTTACGCCTTCCGGGAATAGTGCCACACTTATAACCGTCAGTAAATTTTGAACATGCATCCCGTCACATTCTAAATTGCAAACCCGTTCACACCGATCAAAACCTAAATGGTTTCCCACTTAGGAGCATATTACTACATTGTTATAAATACTACTACTCCAAGATGACTGCACATTCCTCCTCAACTCCTCATCCACAAAAAGTCAAAAACAAACAAGTCATTCATCATCGTTCCCTTGCGTCCGCCATGGCCAGCATGAGTTCTGGGTCGAGAGATTGCCACCAGGGAGAGGCGAGCCTGGAAGCGGGAGCACAAGAGATGTCCCGCCTCACCGCGAAAGCAGCCTACATGTCCCACCGCACGGCCATAGCAGCAGAGAGGTCCCGCTGCGCCACCGAAGCAGCACGGAGGACCCGCCACACCGTCGATGCAGCAGACTGGTCCGACTGCGCCGCGGAAGCAGAAGAGATGTCCCGCCGCGTCGCGAATGCAGCAGAGATGTACTCCCTTGCCGCCGCGGCCTAGGAAAATGTCTCACGGGCAGGCGAGGACTCTTACAGGCGCGTGCCTTCATCCTTAGGCAGATGGATCAGATCTCCAGGTGGACGTGGTTGCAGGATGAGCTGCAAGCCTCGTTTGAACAGTCTACCGACGTCATTCGACAACTAAATGAGAGCAATGCGAAGCTCCAGGCCGAGCGCGACCTACTGAGGGCGAAGATCGTTAGAAGTGCGGAGCAGCAGGAGCAGACCACTGCCTTGTTGAAGAGGACCGACGTCATCGTCGAGAAACTTATGGACGAGAATGCCATGCTGCGCAACGAGCGCAGAAGGCTGGTGGAGGAATCTGTGGATGCTCTCAA
Source organism: Triticum aestivum (assembly GCF_018294505.1). Lineage (NCBI taxonomy): Eukaryota > Viridiplantae > Streptophyta > Magnoliopsida > Poales > Poaceae > Triticum > Triticum aestivum. The sequence continues at coordinate 496,718,780 of NC_057809.1, read as the reverse complement.
CCAGCATCTTGAGGACAAGAAAGAGCTCGTCGCCGCCCACTGCGGAGACTAGTTGTCTTCTTCTTTTGCCCTTGTGTATATCGGGCGTTGCCGCATGTGGCTTTTTAATTATGTTTATAAATATGTAAGACAATTATTATCCAATGTCATCGTCCTTATATTCATCATGCTTGCTATAAGTCGCAGTCGATGCCATATAGGTCCGTCGGATCTTACATCAAGATCCATGCAAAACTTTCTTTTCAGATTTTTATTTTTCTCTCTTAAATCTCAGTCCAGTGAGACATATAGCCACGCCGTAGAACATGTGCTCGGGTGCCATTAATGGAGAAGTTGGGAGGGAGGTGCGTGGCGGGTAGCGGTCAAAAGGGCTCTCCTCCCTAATGAGCACGCGCAGGGGTCTAATCGCACACCTCCCGTACTCAAATAGCTACCCCGCACGGCACCTCCTAGCCAATAAAAAAGGGGACGCGTGGTCGCACGTAATTGGTAAGTCGAACGCCCACAGTTTCAATAATACTTGTGTTTGCGATTTGTAATGTGACAACACTTGTTCCAAAATGACTTTGTTGATTGTTAATGTGTGCGCCTTCGCAAATCGGACAGAAAAATTACCACAACATGTTGGTGCCATGTCATGAGACCATGCCAAGGTTCATGATTTTCAGGTGTGTTTTGGAATTACAGGAATTAAAAAACCAAGTTTCCCAATCTTTCCGGCCGAGCCATGACGCCCAGATGTTTGAATTTCACTCTCATCTCTTGCATGGGACCTAGAAATTCACCCAAGGACACACATGTGATTTTTTAAACAACTTTGGTGCACTGGGGCATGTGTTTGTAGTTCAAATTTGAATTATGCACATTAAATGCCCAGAAACTCAATTAATGTATAAAAAAGGCCAAACGAACTCGAAATAATTCCAAAATTTAGCACGGTACTTCTATTTGGTCTAATCTGGCTGTCTAAAAAAATTAAGGCGACAGAAGGCAGTGCACGTATGTCTTGCGTCCCACGGAGGTACACGTTCCCTCTCGGAACCACGAGCCTTCTTGAGGGAAGCTCCGGTTTGCAAGAAGCTTACACCAAAGCTTGTCCCAATTCAGCCAAAAAAATTACCGCCACATGTTCATGCAATGTCATGACACCATGCCAAGTTTCATGATTTTTAGGCGTGTTTTGGAATTATAGGAATTAAAAAACCAAGTTTCTCAATCTTTCTGGCCAAGCCACGATGCCCAGATGTTTGAATTTCACTCCAATCTCGTGCATGGGACCTAGAAATTCACCCAAAGACACACATGTGATTTTTCAAACAACTTTGGTGCACTAGAGCCTGTGCTTGTAGTTCAAATTTAAATTATGCACATTAAATGCCCCAAAACTCAATTAATGTATAAAAAAGGCCAAACTAACCCGGAATAATTCCAAAATTTAGCACGATACTTCTATTTGGTCTAATCTGGTTGTGTAAAAAAATTAAGGTGGGAGAAGGCAGTGTACGTATGTCGTTTCACACACGGATGTGACACGTTCCTTCTCGGAACCACAAGCCTTCTTGAGGGAAGCTCCGGTTTGCAAGAAGCCTACACCAAAGCTTGTCCCAATTCGGCCAAAAAACTTACCACAGTGTGTTGGTGCCATGTCATGAGGCCATGTCAAGTTTCATGATTTTCAGGCGTGTTTTGGAATTATAGGAATTAAAAAAACCAAGTTTCTCAATCTTTTCGGCCGAGCCACGACACCCAGATGTTTGAATTTCAGTCTCATCTCTTGCATGGGACCTAGAAATTCACCCAAGGACACACACGTGATTTTTCAAACAACTTTGGTGCACTGGAGCCTGTGCTTGTAGTTCAAATTTGAATTATGCACATTAAATGCCCAGAAACTCAATTAATGTATAAAAAAGGCGAAACGAACCCGGAATAATTCCAAAATTTAGCACGGTACTTCTATTTGGTCTAATCTGTCTGTGTAAAAAAATTAAAGTGGGAGAAGGTAGTGTACGTATGTCGTTTCGCACATGAAGGTGACACGTCCCCTCTCTGAACCAGGAGCCTTCTTGAGGGAAGCTCCGGTTTGCAAGAAGCTTACACCAAAGCAATTCGGCCAAAAAATTTATTGCAGCAATGTTGGTGCCATGTCATGACACCATGCCAAGTTTCATAATTTTTAGTCGTGTTTTGGATTTATAGGAATTAAAAAACCATGTTTCTCAATCATTCCGGCCGAGCCATGACACCCAGATGTTTGAATTTTATTCCCATTTCTTACATGGGACCTATAAATTCACCCGAAGACACACATGTGATTTTTTTAGCAAACTTTGGTGCATTGGAGCATGTGCTTGTAGTTCAAATTTGAATTATGCACATTAAATGCCCAGAAACTCAATTAATGCATAAAAATGTCATATGAACCCAGAATAATTCCAAATTTAAACACGACACTCGTGTACTAGTTGCATGTTCACTGTACGTAAATGTTCTAGCAATTCAAACACCATTCTTTCCCTTCGTAACACCATTTTGTCTTCCAAAAGATAATGAAAAAATTAGGTATACCACAAACAGTTTACTAGAAAGAATCATGTGGGATGCGATATAAAATATCTTGGTGCACCATCTTATCTGGCTTACGCAGGAAGTTTTGTTGTCTTCAGTCCACCGCCCCGCTTGAACCACACTTGCGCGCCAGTTTCTCGCGGCACCGAGCGAAATTTTTTGGCCACCGGGGAAATATCTATCTCCCCGCCCCCTCCCTCCTACCAAAAGCCACATCTCCACTGTTCCTCCTTGCTTTCCAAGTTCAAACCTTCAATGCTGCTTACTGGCAGCTCAGCCTCCTCGCCAGCGACCTGTAGCGACCAGACCCAAACAGTCTAATCTCTGTGCTCCGGTGTCATCCCTGGATCGGTAATGCTGACACCACACAGTACTTGAAGGATTTATAACAGAGTAGGAATCACACACTTATTACATCGAGTGCCTAAAAAGAGAACTTATTACAATAAATATGGCTTAAGGCCATCTAATAACGATAACAGCGGAAGGCTTGGAAGATAAGTGAGTCCATCAACTCCAACGGCATCACTAAGTATAGAACCACGACCTAAAGGCACCTTACTCATCGTCTGAAAATTCTGCAACATGAACGTTGCAGCCCAAAACGGGCCAGCACATGGAATATGCTGGCAAAGTAACACATAGAGAGCAATGAAAGAGTAAGGCTATACTACATGCATATTTGGCTGGTGGTAAGCTCTATGGTTACAGTTTTGCGTAAAGCCAATTTTTCCCTACTGCAAAGGAATAAATTTTATTTAACTATCATGATAGTTGTTAAACATTGAGAGTGTAGATACCCTCTCAATCCCAATTAAGCATCATCATTAAAACCCAACAAAATTAATTTAGAGTAACATGATGAGATTCACATGATAATCCAAGTACTAGATACTCAAAACGTCCATAACCGGGGACACGGCTAACCATGATTAGTTTATACACTCTGCAGAGGTTTGCGCACTTTTCCCCACAAGACTCGATCTCCTCCGCTGGGATTCTCGCACTACATGATGTTTGAGAAACGGATGACCGAGACATAGTCTTTCAGAAGCGCTTGCACCTTACGAACGAGTAGACCGTACCAACCTACATCCCCTACATCTGCTAGTCTACCAATGTAAGAGTTCGCATGACTTAGTCAACTATGCTAGAGCCCATAGTAGCTTGTGGCTACACACAGAAGTTTCTAGTATGAATAATCTCACGATCCCTTTGAGCCTGGGTGGTGGTCCAAAAGAAAAACAGGCAATCGCTGGAATAGCTAGGTGCCTCAATCCACCCAGATGTGTGTTTAGGTTGCCACCTTAAGTAAACCATTAATTTAAAAATCTCACATCTGTCATGGATACACTCACCCAATCCACGTCTACTGGCATAGCATGGCATAACAAGCAAACGTAGAAGTAACTCCCAAAGGTTTGATAATAAAACAGGTAATAGGTACTACCTCATCTACTTCCCAAACCCATAATTTAATTAGATCCTAATCATGCAATGGTGTGAGGATTGATCCAATGCAATAAAAACTGGGTAGTAGGAGGTATGATCAAAGTGTTACTTGCCTTGTCGATGATCCGCAAAACCTAGCGATTCGAAGTAGCAAGCGGCGCACTCCGGGTACTCTATCGCAAACAAACAAGCATACAATAAGTACTCATTTAATGCATAGGTAAAACTCGAATAAGAGATCTAACCAGATAGTTCAACTTAAGAACTCCGGTTGACAAAAAGAATCAAATCAAACGAAGCAACGAAAGACAACGGCGAAAGAAACAAGCTTCGTTTACTATTCTGGATCTAGGTCAAATTTTACCGAGGCAAAAACTTGTTTGATTTGGTTAAACGGAAAGAGGGTTTCGAGACGAAACTCCAGGCGCTTGAATCGCCTGATTCCGATAAACGAGCGAAAAGTTAAACTAGAACGAAAATCAGATCAGAAATCGCGATCAAAAATAATCACAGAATAATCTGAGAAAAAGAAAAACGACGAACAGAATAACGAACAAACATTCATTTTTTGGAACTAAACGATGAACACGTTCGTTAAAATGAACGGACGAGTGAACGCTCGCTAAATAAACAAACCGAAAAAACCGATCTATTAAAAAAATGAAGCTAGGTTAAAAAAAAAACGAATCAGTTTTTCTTAGAAAACCGGGCGGCGGGGCGGCTACCTCGTCTTGGTCCGGCGGGGATCTGGGCGGCGGCAGTGGGCAGTAGCGGCGGTGGGGCGGCGGCAGGCGGCGGCTGGAGGCGCAGGCGGCGTGCGGCGCGGCTCGGCGGTGCGGGCGAGGCGGCTCGGCGACTCGGGGCTCCCAGGGGCCTCGGGGTGGCTATTTAAGGAGGGAGGGGGTCGGCGGCCTTGCTTGGGGAGGGGGTCGGCGACGGAGGCGTGCCCGGCTCGGTCTCCCCAAGTCCAGCGACAGCTCGGCGAGGGAGGCGGTGGCCTGGCTCGGCTGGGCCTTTGGCCCAGTCGGGCGCTGTTTAAAAAAAAACAATTTCGCCGAAACTAAGAAAAAATCTAGAAAAATAAATAAAAATCTAAAATTGCCAAAACAAATTTTCACCGTCTAAATAAAATATTTAGAACAGGATGAATATTTTCTTGGCCCTAAATGCAATTTTTCCTAAATTCAAATAAAACCACGAAAATCTCGAGAATAAAACCTTATTTGATTTTTTATTAAATCCTCAATATTTCTTTATTTTGGGAAAGTAATTTTATTCCCTCTCTCATATTTTTATAATAGAAATAATTGGAGATAAAATAAATAAAATCAAATGATCCTATTTTCAAAATTTGAGAAAACTCAAATATGAAAATAACGAAATCCCCAACTCTCTCCGAGGGTCCTTGAGTTGCGTAGAATTTCTAGGATCAACCCAAAAGGCAAATAAATATGATATGCATTGATGATCTATTGTATAACATTCCAAATTGAAAATTTGGGATGTTACAAACCTACCCCCCCTTAAGATGAATCTCGCCCTCGAGATTCGGGTTGGCTAGAAAATAGGTGAGGGTGGTCCTTCAGCAAATCTTCCTCTCGCTCCCAGGTGGTTTCATCCTCCGTGTGGTGGCTCCACTAAACTTTGCAAAACTTGATTACCTTGCTGCGGGTTACTCGGCTGGCATACTCAAGAATCTTAACTGGTTTCTCCTCATAGGTCAAATCACTGTCCAACTGAATCGCTTCTAGCGGCACTGTATCTCTCAGCGGTATATCAACCATCTCCGCGTGGCACTTCTTTAACTGGGAAACATGGAACACGTCATGAACTCCTGACAATCCTTCGGGTAATTCCAACTTGTAGGCTACTTCTCCCATACGCTCCAAAACCTTGTATGGTCCTATAGAACGTGGCGCTAACTTTCCCTTAACTCCAAAGCGCTTAACTCCTCGAAGTGGAGATACTCGAAGATAAACTCGGTCTCCGGCTTCATAAACTGTCTCCTTGTGTTTAGAATCTGCGTAGCTCTTCTGCCTGGACTGGGCTACCTTGAGCCTATCGCAAATCAATTTCACCTTCTATTTAGACTCCTTAATCAGATCCGGTCCAAACAACTGTCGGTCTCCAACTTCATCCCATGACAACGGGGTTCTGCACCTCCTTCCGTACAAGGCTTCAAAAGGGGCCATCTTCAAACTGGATTGATTACTGTTGTTGTAAGATAACTCTGCATATGGAAAATTGTCGTCCCAACTAGATCCATAATTTAGCGCACAAGCTCTCAGCATATCCTCCAAAATCTGATTGACTCTCTCGGTCTGTCCATCTGTCTGCGGATGGAAAGCTGTACTGAATTCTAGCCTAGTACCCAAAGTTTCGTGCAACTGATTCCAGAACTTTGAGGTAAACTGGGTTCCTCTATCTGATACAATTCTCCTTGGAACTCCATGCAGACATACGATCCTGGTCATGTATATCTTTGCCAACTTGGCACTAGTATAGGTAGTCTTCACTGGGATGAAATGAGCTACCTTTGTCAAACGATCGACTACTACCCAAATCGAGTCATAGCCTGAACGAGTTCTGGGCAATCCCGTAATAAAATCCATGCCTAGCTTATCCCACTTCCATCCGGGTATTGGCAATGGTTGTAGCAATCCGACTGGCTTCTGATGCTCTGCCTTTACTCTCTGACATACATCACAAACTGCTACATACTCCGCAATATCCTTCTTCATTCTGGTCCACCAGAAAGTATCCTTCAAATCCAGATACATCTTGGTATTTCCTGGGTGAATCGAATATGGTGAATCATGGGCCTCTTGTAGAATCAACTTCCCGATCTCCGGGTCATTAGGCACATAAACACGGTCTTCAAACCATAAGGTATCATGCTCATCCTCACGAAATCCTTTAGCTTTTCCTTTGGTCATTTTCTCCTTAATAGAAGCGATCTCCTTGTCAGTCCTTTGAGCTTCTCTGATCTTATCCATCAAAGTAGACTGAATGTCCAATGCTGCTACATAGCCTCTCGGAACTATTTCCAAACATAGCTCATGAAGATTCTCGGCTAACTCTCTTGGTAAATCTCCCGTCCTTAGAGTGTTGACATGGCTTTTACGGCTCAATGCATCAGCTACTACGTTAGCCTTTCCGGGATGATAATGCAATCTCATATCATAATCCTTGATGAGCTCCAACCATCTCCTCTGCCTGAGATTTAACTCCTTCTGCATGAAGATATACTTCAAACTCTTGTGATCCGTGTACACCTCACAATGGTTTCCAATGAGAAAATGTCTCCAAGTCTTCAACGCATGCACTACGGCTGCTAACTCCAAATCATGCGTGGCATAATTAAACTCATGAGGCTTAAGCTGTCGTGAGGCATATGAAACAACTCTTCCTTCCTGCATAAGCACTGCTCCAAGTCCTCGACGTGAAGCGTCGCAATACACCTCATAATCCTTGGTCTGATCTGGCAAAATCAACACTGGTGATGTAACCAAACATTTCTTCAACTCATGGAAACTGGCCTCACACTCCTTCAGTCCATTTGAACTTGGTATCCTTCTTCAACAACTCAGTCATAGGCTTCGCAATCTTCGAGAAGTTTCAATAAATCTCCGGTAGTATCCTGCGAGTCCAAGAAAACTCCGGATCTCTCCCACAGTGGTTGGGGCTTCCCAATTTGGTCACGGTATCAACTTGGTGGGATCTACTGCTATACCTTCTCCAGATATAACGTGTCCGAGGAAATCCAACTTCCTTCAACCAAAACTCACATTTGCTAAACTTAGCATATAGCTGATGTTCTCTGAGCTTTCCAAGTACCAAACGCAAATGCTCCTTATGCTCCTCTTCATTCTTTGAGTAAACTAGGATATCATCAATGAACACTACGACGAACTTGTCCAAGAACTCCATAAATACTTTGTTCATCATGTTCATAAAATATGCGGGTGCGTTAGTCAGACCAAATGACATAACGATATACTCGTACAACCCATACCTGGTGGTAAAAGCTGTCTTAGGTATATCCTGTTCTCGAATCTTCAACTGGTGGTATCCTGATCGCAGATCGATCTTGGAAAATACCTTAGCTCCTTGCAATTGATCAAACACATCACTGATCATCGGTAGTGGCTACTTGTTCTTGATGGTTACTTCATTCAATCCTCGATAATCAACAACCATCCTTAACGATCCATCCTTCTTCTCCACTAGAAGTACCGGCAATCCCCAAGGTGAAGAACTTGGGAGAATATAACCCTTATCCAATAACTCTTTAATCTGCTTCTTAATCTCTTCCAAATCCTTTGCGGGCATCCTATATGGTCTCTTAGATATTGGCCCTGTGCCTGGCAAAAGCTCAATCAAAAACTCAATATCTCTATCTGGTGGCATGCCTGGCAACCTCTCTGGAAATACGTCGGGGAAATCCTTTACCACTGGTACTTCCTCCTGCACAACTCCTGTTAGGGAATTTACTTGAGTCCTCTTTGGCACATGCCGGGATACATACTTGATCCTTCTTCCTTCTGGCGTTGTAAGCAAAATTGACTTACTAGTGCATTCAATATTCCCTTCATACTTCGATAACCAATCCATGCCTAATATCACATCCAATCCTTGAGATTCCAATAGTATTACGTCTGAGGGAAATACGTAGTTACCAATCCTTAATGGTAACCGATCACACCATAGACTAGCCATATACTCTGCTCCAGGGGAGGTTACTAACATGGGTGACCTAAGGGCTTGGGTTGGCAGTTTATACTTATCCACAAATCCCCTTGAGATGTATGAATGCGATGCACCAGTATCAAAAAGAACGAGTGCAGTAAATGACTTAACCAAAAACTTACCGATTACTGCATCCGGCTGCTCTTCAACCTCCTCCACGTTAACGTGGTTCACCTGTCCTCTATTGAAAGGGTTCGGCTTCTTCCCAGAGCTTCCATTGCCATTTCCATTCTGGGATTCAGGACATTCATTGGCATAATGTCCGGTCTTCTGGCACTTAAAACAAGTGACTTGGCTCAGGTCTCTCTTGGCTGGGGTTGATGGGTTGGTACGGTTCTGGCCGTTGCTTCCTCCATTCCCATTACCATTCTTGGGGCCATTATGATTGTGTGAGCTACCTCCTCCATGGGTATGCTGAAAATGTCCCCCCGGTCTAGGGGTAAAACGTGGCTTCTGCTGAGCTCCAGAATTGTACTTCCCTTGTCCATACTTCCTCTTTCGGTTCTCAATCTGCTGTTGCTTCCCTTCAATCATAAGAGCACGATCTACCAACTCCTGGTAGTTGTTGAAGGTTTCTACCATCAACTGCATGCTCAACTCATCATTCAGTCCTTCCAGAAACTTCTCCTGTTTAGCCGCATCCGTAGCAACGTCATCTGGGGCATAATGGGCTAGCTTACTAAAGTCCTCCACATATTGGCCAACTATCCGTCCTCCTTGGCACAAGTTGCGAAACTCACGCTTCTTTATGGCCATAGCTCCTGCTGAAACATGGGCAGTACAGAAAGCTTGCTGGAACTGGTCCCATGTGATAGTGTCGATAGGGAAAGTGGCTATGAAATTCTCCCACCATGATGCTGCGGGTCCTTCAAGCTGATGTGCGGCAAACTTCACCTTTTCCGCATCTGTGCATCCTGCCGTGGTCAACTCCCTAGCTGTCTTGTAGAGCCAATCATCTGCTACTATCGGCACGGTGCTACTAGAGAACACCGGCGGATTCAGCCTAAGAAAACGGGCTAAGTGGTCAATAGGTGATGGTGGTGGGTTGTTGTTGTTCCCCTGATTCTGATTCTGGACTAGCAACTGCATCAATGTGTTCTGCTGCTGGATCAACTGAGTGAGCTCCGGTGGGAAGGTAAATCCGGGGTCACATCTCGGAGGCATCTGAGGGTTTAGAAAAGAGGAGATTAAGAATAGAGGGGGTCTAGAGAGAAAACACTACCCATATGCACATGAGGCAAAACAAACAATTCACTTCATTCAATCAAACAAGGGCATACAATCGATCTAACTATCGCAAAAGTGCTCGGACTACTATATTTACATGGTGGACTACTACTACTGATGAGGTGGTCTACTAGAAATATTCTTCGGTTGCAGACTCCATGATATCTGCTCCAGCTTCATCAACATAGTCATCATCACTATCATCTGGATCCGAGTCGGTGTCGTCGATGATGATGTAGTCTTCAGGGCGAATCTCCTTGGGTTCTTCGTCTTCTTCTACTGGTGTAGGGCCTCCCATAAATATTCCAATCTTCTTGATCAAGTCGTCATTCTTCTCCACTAGTACTTCGATTTCCTCTTCATAATCTTCACGTGTAGCCTTGAGTTCTTCCTCCAGTTCCTTGATTCTTGTCCTCGCCTTCTTCAGATCTATCATGTCGGCGCACATCTGGTTCTCCTGACGTCGAATGTGCTGGTTTAACTCCTGGATAAAAGCTGCAATTGATCTATCCTTCTTGGTGTTGATCATCTCCTAGTGCTCATCTCAACGCCCACAAATCTGGTAGATTGTATCCTTAAGATCATTGCGGTAAACTTCTCCAATACGTCCCATGGTGATGTGAGCTGCCATGCTCTTTCCTAGACTCCATGTCGGTGCATCAAAGGAAAACTCTATGGGCTTGATGACTGGCATGAACGTCCTTCCTGGAACTTGAACTTGAATCATCCAGCGCTCCTCTTCAGGTAAAGTGGCGTTGTAGGTTCCGGTGAAGCTTGGTACCCCGATGTTCAGGTACTTAGTGACTTCCTTCAGGTGACGTCCAATGGGTGTATCTTCATCCGGCTGTGTGAACTTGTTCCTTGCATCCGCCATCCTAAAAGAGTAGAAAAGATGAGGAGTCTGAGAAGAGTGAGTAGTGATCTAGGGCTTTAGCTTAGTGGTCGTGTCCTACAGTCAACGTGTGCTCTGATACCATCTTGTAGCGACTAGACCTCAAACAGTCCAATCTCTGTGCTCCGGTGTCATCCCTGGATTGGTAATGCTGACACCACATAATACTTGAAGGATTTATAACAGAGTAGCAATCACACACTTATTACATCGAGTGCCTCAAAAGAGAACTTATTACAATAAATATGGCTTAAGGCCATCTAATAACGATAACAGCGGAAGGCTTGGAAGATAAGTGAGTCCATCAACTCCAACGGCATCACTGAGTATAGAACCACGACCTAAAGGCACCTTACTCGTCGTCTGAAAAGTCTGCAACATGAACGTTGCAGCCCGAAATGGGTCAGCACATGGAATATGCTGGCAAAGTAACACATAGAGAGCAATGAAAGAGTAAGGCTATACTACATGCATATTTGGCTGGTGGTAAGCTCTATGGTTACAGTTTTGCGTAAAGCCAATTTTCCCCTACTGCAAAGGAATAAATTTTATTTAACTATCATGGTAGTTGTTAAACATTGAGAGTGTAGACACCCTCTCAATTCCAATTAAGCATCATCATTAAAACCCAACAAAATTAATTTAGAGTAACATGATGAGATTCACATGATAATCCAAGTACTAGATACTCAAAATGTCCATAACCAGGGACACGGCTAACCATGATTAGTCTATACACTCTGGAGAGGTTTGCGCACTTTTCCCCACAAGACTCGATCTCCTCCGTTGGGATTCTCGCACTACATGATGTTTGAGAAATGGATGACTGAGACATAGTCTTTCAGAAGCGCTTGCACCTTACGAATGGGTAGACCGTACCAACCTACATTCCCTAGATCCGCTAGTCTACCACTGTAGGAGTTCGCACGACTTAGTCAACTATGCTAGAGCCCATAGTAGCTTGTGGCTGCACACGGAAGTTTCTAGTATGAATAATCTCATGATCCCTTTGAGCCTAGGTGGCGGTCCAAAAGAAAAATAGGCAATCATTGGAATACCCAGGTGCCTCAATCCACCCAGTTGTGTGTTTAGGTTGCCACCTTAAGTAAACCATTAATTTAAAAATCTCACATCTGTCATGGATACACTCACCCAATCCACGTCTACTGGCATAGCATGGCATAACAAGCAAACATAGAAGTAACTCCCAAAGGTTTGATAACAAAACAGGTAATAGGTACTACCTCATCTACTTCCCAAACCCACAATTTAATTAGATCCTAATCATGCAATGGTGTGAGGATTGATCTAATGCAATAAAAACTGGGTAGTAGGAGGTATGATCAAAGTGTTACTTGACTTGCTGATGATCCGCAAAACCTAGCGATTCGAAGTAGCAAGCGGCGCACCCCGGGTACTCTATCACAAACAAACAAACATATAATAAGTACTCATCTAATGCACAGATAAAACTCTAATAAGAGATCTAACCAAATAGTTCAACTTAAGAACAACGGTTGGCAAAAAGAAATAAATCAAACGAAGCAACAAAGGACAAACGGCGAAAGAAACAAGCTTCATTTACTATTCTGGATCTAGGTCAAATTTTACCGAGGCAAAAACTTGTTTGAGTTGGTTAAACGGAAAGAGGGTTTCGAGACGAAACTCCAGGTGCTTGAATCGCCTGATTCCGATAAACGAGCGAAAAGTTAAATTAGAACGAAAATTGGATCAGAAATCGCGATCAGAAATAATCGCGGAATAATCCGAGAAAAAGAAAAACGACAAACAGAATAACGAACGAACGTTCATTGTCTGGAACTAAATGATGAACGCGTTCGTTAAAACGAACGGACGAGCAAACGTTTTCTAAATAAATAAACCAGAAAAACCGATCTATTAAAAAAACGAAGCTAGGTTTAAAAAAAAACCGAATCGGTTTTTCTCAGAAAACCGAGCGGCAGGGCGGCTACCTCGGCTCGGTCCGGCTGGGCTCCGGGCGGCGGCAGCAGGCGGCGGCTGGCGGCGTGCGGCGCGGCTCGGCGGTGCAGGCGGGGCGGCTCGGCGACTCAGGGCTCCCAGGGGCCCCGGGGTGGCTATTTAAGGAGGGAGGGGGTCGGCGGCGGAGGCGTGCCCGGCTCGGTTTCCCTGAGTCCGGCGGCAGCTCGGCGAGGGAGGCGGTGGCCTGGCGGGCCGGCCTGGCTCGGCTAGGCCTTTGGCCCAGTCGGGCGCGGGTTTTTTTAAACAATTTCGCCGAAACTAAGAAAAATTCTAGAAAAATAAATAAAAATCTAAAATTGCCAAAACAAATTTTCACTGTATAAATGAAATATTTAGAACAGGATGAACATTTTCTTGGCCCTAAATGCAATTTTGGAAAACATGCAATTTTTCCTAAATTCAAATAAAACCACGAAAATCTCCAGAATAAAACCTTATTTGATTTTTTATTAAATCCTCAATATTTCTTTATTTTGGGAAAGTCATTTTATTCCCTCTCTCATATTTTTATAATAGAAATAATTGGAGATAAAATAAATAAAATCAAATGATCCTATTTTCAAAATTTGAGAAAACTCAAATATGAAAATAATGAAATCCCCAACTCTCTCCGAGGGTCCTTGAGTTGCGTAGAATTTCTAGGATCAACCCAAAAGGCAATTAAATATGATATGCAGTGATGATCTATTGTATAACATTCCAAATTGAAAATTTGGGGTGTTACATGACCCTTCTTCTTCCAGCGCCGCCTCCTCGCCGGCTACCCTTCTTCTTGCAGCGCCGCCTCCTCGCCGGCGACCCTTCTTCTTGAAGCACTGCCTCCTCGCTGGCGACCCTTCTTCTTGCTGCGCGGCCTCCTCGCCGCTAACCCTTCTTCTTGCTACGCGGCCTCGTCGATATGGTCAGGTAATCCACACCCCACCCACACCATCCTCCTTCTTTCTTGTACCACATGCCCCGACTGACGGAGCGACACCTTCCACCAAAATCACTGCCCCCTCCTCCAATTAAGTGCCGCCCATAGCCATTTTACACGCAGTATAACATGGAGTTGAGTAGCATGCGACCGCATGCGCGAATGAGGTCGCTATGGCTGACATGCGTGTCGACCGCCAGATCTTGGAGGAGCACCTCGTCTTCGAGGCCGTCGTCGACACCGCCGCGTGGTTGTCTACTTAAAAAATATAGTTCGTGATGTTTTCTCGAGGCCACCACCAGTGCCTTCTTGTAATTTGTCATCTGTAATGTTAATATGCAATCTGATGTTCAGTTAACAGTTTGGTCCTCTGAAATGTAATGTTCAGTTAACACTTTGGTCCAACAATTGCTACATTTTGTAGTACTATTCTCAAGCATTCTTTGTTTTGTTAACTGTCTTATATTCTAGTACATGTTTCTATTCTGCAATGTCATGCTCAGTTAACTATTTTGGTTCATTTGGTCTGCTATCCATTTAACTGTTTGGTTCAGTTCTGCAATTTGATTTTCATTTGTTGTGGGTACAATTTTTATTGTTATGCATGTGACACCAATCGAATTTGGCTGTACTCAATACATATTCTACTGATAGTATGGCAACTCTCAATTAACCTGTTCAAGATCTTCCTTATGTGTGTTACATGGAAACAATAGGAGACACTACGGTTTACCATCGACGTTTGTTCAAGCAGGGTCCTTTAGCTAATAGCACATTGCAGTTGCAGGAATCATTCTAATATTTAGGTTTCTTACAATTTGGTCTTGCACATGTAGGTCATGCTGTCAGAGGCTTAGACCCACTGTTCGACCCATTTTGCATATGGGGAAATGAGATGTCCATGAATATCAGTCAAGTCAAGAAACTCAAAAAGATTGTTAGGATGAAGAAACTTGTGATGAATAACAACAAGATCTTTGTTTGCATAATGAAGAAGACATCAGTCAACTATAGAATGGTACCAACTCTTTTACCTTGTTTTTACCCCTTGCGCCATTTCAAAATTTACAAAAACAATTTATGCATAGCCTTTTGTTTTCAGTACTTTCCAAAGCAGTTCACCGATGATTACCTCTCAAACCACCTGCATGGACAAGAGGCGAGGAAGGTATTCATTCAACACCCACGGTACAATATTGAAGTCTTGCTGAAGAGGACGAAGGTTGGGCGAGCAATTATCCATAGCCACCGGCCTAAAGTTGCAAGGACATTCAACATCACTGAAGGCTCAATATTTGCCTTCCGCTTCTGCAGTTTCCCAGATGAGATTCATCTGTCTATTTACCGTGTATGATGGTACTTTCCAAAGGTTTTTGATGCTGCATATGAAACTTGGTGCTGTTGTGTAATGGCGTAACTGAGTGCCGAAGCTATCTGATGTAATTCGATTATGAAATCCTGGTTGCTTTTATACGGATATGAAATATCTGGCGTGTTCTATAAAAAATATCAGTTTGATTAGTACATGGATTATCAATAATAGGCTAATTAGCTTGCTTATTGGGGTTTTCTATTGCAAACGATTACTCAGACAACACCGTGGGTGATGAACTCAAACAACCCCCACAGTTTCTAGAAAGTAGGCATGTTTGATCAACTAACAATCACACACGGTTTCCGGCAGCGAACTATTTGCGTTAGGCCACCTTGCACAAATGTTTCCACACAAAGAACTGTGTGGGATGTACATACCTACGGAAATGATTTTCTGGGATTCACTGTGTGGGATGTACATACCTACGGAAATGATTCTTTGGGATTCACCGTGTGGGATGTACATACCCACGGAAATGATTTCTGGGATTCCCCGTGTGGGATGTACATACCTACGGAAATGATTTCTGGGATTCACCGTATGGGATGTAGATACCTACGGAAATGATTTCTGGGATTCACCGTGTGGGATGTACATACCTACGGAAATGATTTCTGGGATTCACCATGTGGGGTGTACATACCTATGGAAATGATTGGGTTTCCATGCCTCGCCCGATCGCACACGGCCCCAGCCTGGGTCCTAGGAGGGCCTATCCCCGACGATTTCTGGGTCGTGTGGGAAGGACCCCCCTATCGCCCGCACTCACTTGGCGACGGTTCCAAATGCTATCGCGGAAAGGGGTTTTAAACCGTTTGTTTAGGACGTCATTGTACCAGTGTCCTTTTATTCCTCTGCCCCTTCGTCTCTCTGGTAAGGACTCCCGACGTAGATGTTTTGACTTTCCTCTCCTCATTTTCACTAAAAAAAATTAGGATCACGTGGGTATCTTGGGATCGTTCCGATATTGTTGTGACGAGAACATTGTTCTTGGTGCCTCCTGACATTTAGGGGTTGTGGCAGTGTCCCGGGGAGTTGAGCTCCAAGGTGTTGTCGTCACAATTTTATCGTCACAGTTCTGGTATACCTGAGCTCGCCGACATTGAAAATCTCTTATATGCAGTTAGTGGTGAGATAACCTCAATGCCACCCAGTACTAGGGAGGGAGTTCGGGAGTATTGCCACAACTCGTATATCAGATGCTTTTTGAAGGTCGAGGTACACGATTTTCAGAGTTTTCTTGGTTATGTGTTGACAGATGGATACAGTTGGAGCGTAGGGTTTGTTAGTTGTGTGATATATATTGTGCCTCCCTATATCACCAACACCAGATTGCATAACCAGAAAGTTTCAGGAGTTAATAGGTGGGAATTCAAGTAGCTCTTAGTTATTCTTCCGACAGATAATTGGTATGGGATTGGGAAATCCTTACCATTTATTTGTTCCAGTCGTACCTTGTCGTTTCATTCATCAACCTTGTCTGAGTGTCTTCTCACCTTAATGGTCGTGTAATGTTAACTTTGGAATGCATTCGTTCAATCTTTGTTCGAATGTTTATTGTGAAGACTTCTTTGCACATATCTCTCCGTTGATTCAGCTTGTCTATCATAGTCTAACGGATGTCACCTTCTTCAAGATGGCTCCTCCAACGCGTCTGAATCCGCAGCATACCGATGGAGATCAGTCGAACCCTCCGCCTCCGGAGGCATGGCAAGCTGTGATGGCGGCCACCAACGCCAATACTCAGATGCTTTTGTAGCTCTTGCAAGAGGCAACCAAGGCCAAGGCAATCAAGGAAACCAGGGTCAAGGGCAATTCAATAATCAGCCTCAGTTTGCTACCCTCAACCAGTTTCATACAAATCAGCCAAAGTCTTTCAGCACTTGTGCCGAGGCCATGGACGCCGATGATTGGCTCGTGGACATCAACAAGCATTTTGAATGCATCAATGTCAGGCCCGAGGACTACGTCAAGTTCGCTTCTTTTCAACTCAAGGACCAAGCAGCAGATTGGTATCAGCAGTACAAAGATTCCAGAGGGGGTCGAGTGATTACCTGGACTGACTTATGCCGGGACTTTCGAGCTCATCACATTCCAACAAGTGTTGTCGAGAGCAAGCATGAGGAATTTCGCAATCTGAAGCAAGGAAGCATGTCCGTGTATCAATACAACATGCAGTTTCAGAAGCTTGCTCGCTTCGCAAGGCAGGACGTTCCTGATGAAAAGAGCATGCACTACAAAAAAAAGACACATCCATGACATTTTGGGCCGAACGAATTTTTTTATTGTCATACTTATGACACTTCTATGACGATAATTATGACAAAACCCGGTATCATCATAGAGGTGGTGGGGTCCTACTTCTATGACAAAAACATGACAAAAAAATGGGCTTTTCGTCCTGGGCGGGCCGGAGACGCAGCTGCATGACATTCTTTGGGTCGTCCATGATGGAAAAAACCATGGTAGAAGCGAGGGCGAGTAATATATCGGGGAGTTCTCGGTTACGGTGGGTGGTCGGGGCCGAGCGATGCATGTTTCTCTTGTACGTACGCGCGTGTGTGCGAGGCGTTGGGCTCTAACTAAACCCGAGCGAGGCGTTGGGCTCTAACTAAACCCGAGCGAGGCGTTGGGCTCTAACTGAACCCGAGTGATTTCACTGTAGGCTACGCGTTAATGAACTCGAGCGACCAATCGTTCCCTTGCTGTTAACTGAACCCGAGTGATTCCTTCACTACTGCTGCTAACTAAAGCTGATCGATGCTGCCTCTGGATGAACAGTGAGTGTTGTTAGGGGGGTCTGGAGGAACAGTTCCTGGTGGGGGTTGGATGAACAGGACCCCATGGTAGTAGAGGCCTGATACGTCCATTTTGCATCATGCTTTTATATTGATATTTATTGCATTATGGGCTGTTATTATATTAGGTCACAATACTTATGCCTATTCTCTCTTATTTTATAAGGTTTACATGAAGAGGGGGAATGCCGACAGCTGGAATTCTGGGCTGGAGAAGGAGCAAATATTAGAGACCTATTCTGCACAACTCCAAAAGTCCTGAAACTTCACGAGAGAACGTTTCAGAATATATAAAAAATATTGGGAGAAAGTACTAGAGGGGGCCACCCACCGTCCACGAGGGTGGGGGGCGCGCCCCCTGCCTCGTGGGCCCTCTGGCAACCCTCTGATGCCCATCTTCTGCTATATGAGGTCTTTCATGGAGGAAAAAAATCATAAGCTAGCTCACGGGACGAAACTCCACCATCACGAGGCAGAACCTTGGCGGAACCAATCTAGGGCTCCGACGGAGCTATTCTGCCGGAGAAACTTCCCTCCGGGAGGGGGAAATCATCACCATCGTCATCACCATCGATCCTCTCATCAGGAGGGGGTCAATCTCCATCAACATCTTCACCAAAACCATCTCATCTCAAACCCTAGTTCATCTCTTGTATCCAATCTTTGGCCCAAAGCCTCAGATTGGTAACCGTGGGTTGCTAGTAGTGTTGATTACTCTTTGTAGTTGATGCTAGTTGGTTTATTCGGTGGAAGATCATATGTTTAGATCCTTTATGCATATTAATACGCCTCTGATTATGAACATGAATATGATTTGTGAGTAGTTACGTTTGTTCCTGGGGACATGGGAGAAGTCTTGCTATAAGTAGTCATGTGAATTTGGTATTCGTTCAATATTTTGATGAGATGTATGTTGTCTTTCCTCTAGTGGTGTCATGTGAACGTAGACTACATGACACTTCACCATTGTTTGGGCCTAGGGGAAGGCATTGGGAAGTAATAAGTAGATGATGGGTTGCTAGAGTGATAGAAGCTTAAACCCTAGTTTATGAGTTGCTTCGTAAGGGGCTGATTTGGATCCATATGTTTCATGTTGTGGTTAGGTTTACCTTAATACTTCTTTTGTAGTTGTGTATGCTTACAATAGGGGTTAATCATAAGTGGGATGCTTGTCCAAGGAAGGACAGTACCCAAGCACCGGTCCACCCACATATCAAATTATCAAAGTACCGAACGCGAATCATATGAGCGTGATGAAAACTAGCTTGACGATAATTCCCATGTGTCCTCGGGAGTGTTTTTCTTTATATAAGAGTTTGTCGAGGCTTTTCCTTTGCTAAAAAAAGGATTGGGCCATCTTGCTGCACCTTATTTACTTTCATTACTTGTTACCCGTTCAAATTACCTTATCACACAACTATCTGTTACCGATAATTTCAGTGCTTGCAGAGAATACCTTACTGAAAACTGCTTATCATTTCCTTCTGCTCCTCGTTGGGTTCGACACTCTTACTTATCGATAGGACTACGATAGATACCCTATACTTGTGGGTCATCAAGACTCTTTTCTGGCGCTATTGTCGGGGAGTGAAGCGCCTTTGGTAGGTGGAATTTGGTAAGGAAAAATTTATATAGTGTGCTGAAATTTACTGTCACTTGTTACTATGGAACATAATCCTTTGAGGGGCCTATTCAAGGTATCTTCACCCCGACCAGTAGAGCAAAGAGTTGCTCCTCGACCTATTGAACCTACTGAAAATGTTTACTTTGAAATTCCTTCGGGTATGATAGAGAAACTGCTTGCTAATCCTTTTACAAGAGATGGAATGTTGCATCCTGATTTGCACCTAATCTATGTGGATGAAGTTTGTGGATTATTTAAGCTTGCAGGTATGCCCGAGGATGTTATCAAGAAGAAGGTATTCCCTTTATCTTTGAAGGGAAAGGCATTGACATGGTTTAGGCTATGTGATGATATGGGATCATGGAACTACAACCTATTGAAATTAGAATTTCATCAGAAGTTTTATCATATGCATCTTGTTCATCGTGATCGTAATTATATATATATAATTTTTGGCCTCGCGAAGGAGAAAGCATCATCAAGCTTGGGGGAGGCTTAAGTCAATGTTATATTCATGCCCCAATCATGAGCTCCCAAGAGAAATTATTATTCAAAATTTTTATGCTTGGCTTTCTCTCGATAATCGCTCCATGCTCGATACTTCTTGTACTGGCTCTTTTATGATGAAGACTATTGAATTCAAATGGGATTTATTGGAAAGAATTAAATGCAACTCTGAAGATTGGGATCTCGAGGAAGGTAAGGAGTCAGGTATAACACCTATGTTTGATTGTGTTAAGTCTTTTATGGATACCGTTGCTTTCCGTGAATTTAGCACTAAATATGGATTTGACTCTGAGATAGTAGCTTCTTTCTTTGAATCCTTTGCTACTCATGTTGATCTCCCTAAGGAGAAGTGGTTTAAATATAATCAGTTGCACCTATTAAAGTTGAAGAAAAGACTATCACTTATAATGATTCTATTGTTCCCACTGCTTATATTGAGAAACCACCTTTCCCTGTTAGAATAAAGGATCATGCTAAAGCTTCAACTATGGTTCATAAGAGTAATACTAGAACACCTACACCCTCTGAGCAAATTAAAGTTGAACCTAGTATTGCTATGGTTAAAGATCTCTTGGCCGATAATATTGAGGGGCATGTTATTTACTTCTGTGATGAAGCTGCTAGAATTGCTAGACCTGACACTAAAATAAACATAGACCTGTTGTAGGCATGCCTGTTATTTCTGTTAAAATAGGAGATCATTGCTATCATGGCTTATGTGATATGGGTGCTAGTGCAAGTGCAATACCTCATTCCTTATATAAAGAAATTATGCATGATATTGCACCTACTGATAGAGGAAATTGATGTCACAATTAAGCTTGCCAATAGAGACACTATTTCACCAGTTGGGATTGTTAGAGATGTTGAAGTCTTGTGTGGGAAAGTTAAATATCATGCTGATTTTCTTGTTCAAGGTTCCCCACAAGATGACTTTTGTCCCATTATATTTGGTAGACCCTTCTTGAATACTGTTAATGCTAAGATAGACTGCAAAAAGGATGTTGTCACTATTGGTTTGGGGGATATGTCTCATGAGTTTAATTTTGCTAAATTTCGTAGACAATCCCATGATAAAGAATTTCCTAGTAAAGATGAAATTATTGGTCTTGCTTCTATTGCCGTGCCTCCTAATGATCCTTTAGAACAATATTTGCTAGACCATGAAAATGATATGTTTATGAATGAAAGAAGGGAAATAGATGAAGTATTCTTTAAACATGGACCTATTTTGAAACACAACTTGCCTGTTGAAATCCTAGGGGATCCTCCTCCACCCAAGGGTGATCCCGTGTTTGTGCTTAAACCTTTACCTGATACTCTTAAATATGCCTATCTTGATGAGAAAGAGATATATCCTGTTATTATTAGTGCTAACCTTTCAGAGCATGAAGAAAAGAAATTATTGAAAACTCTGAAGAAGCACCGTGCTGCTATTGGATATACTCTTGATGATCTTAAGGGCATTAGTCCCACTCTATTCCAGCACAAAATAAAATTGGAGGAAGACACTAAACCGGTTGTTGATCACCAACGACGGTTAAATCCTAAGATGAAAGAAGTGGTAAGAAAAGAAATACTAAAGCTTCTGGAGGCAGGTATAATTTATCCCGTTGCTGATAGTCAGTGGGTAAGTCCTGTCCATTGTGTCCGTAAGAAGGGAGGTATTACTGTTGTTCCTAATGATAAATATGAATTGATTCCACAAAGAATTGTTACAGGTTATAGAATGGTAATTGATTTCCGCAAATTAAATAAAGCTACTAAAAAGGATCATTACCCTTTACCTTTATTGATCAAATGCTAGAAAGATTATCCAAACATACACATTTTTGCTTTCTAGATGGTTATTCTGGTTTCTCTCAAATACCTGTGTCAAAAGAGGATCAAGAAAAGACAACTTTTACTTGCCCTTTCGGTACCTTTGCTTATAGATGTATGCCTTTTGGTTTATGCAATGCACCTGCTACCTTTCAAAGATGTATGACTGCTATATTCTCTAACTTTTGTGAAAAGATTGTTGAGGTTTTCATGGATGATTTCTCCATTTATGGAACTTCTTTTGATGATTGCTTAAGCAACCTTGATCGAGTTTTGCAGAGATGTGAAGAAACTAATCTTGTCTTGAATTGGGAGAAGTGCCACTTTATGGTTAATGAAGGTATTGTCTCGGGGCATAAAATTTCTGAAATAGGTATTGAAGTTGAGAAAGCTAAGGTTGATGCTATTGAAAAGATGCCGTGTCCTAAGGACATTAAAGGTATAAGAAGTTTCCTTGGTCATGCCGGTTTTTATAGGAGGTTCATTAAGGACTTCTCTAAAATTTCTAGGCCTCTGACTAATCTTTTACAAAAAGATGTTCCTTTTGTCTTTGATGATGATTGTGTAGAGGCATTTGAAATACTTAAGAAAGCTTTGATTTCTGCACCTATTGTTCAGCCACCTGATTGGAATTTACCATTTGAAATTATGTGTGATGCTAGTGATTATGCTATAGGGGCTGTTCTAAGACAAAGAGTTGATAAGAAATTAAATGTTATCCAATATGCTAGTAAGACTTTAGACAGTGCCCAAAGAAATTATGCTACTACTGAAAAGGAATTTTTAGCAGTTGTATTTGCTTGTGATAAGTTCAGACCTTATATTGTTGATTCTAAAGTAACTGTTCACACTGATCATGCTGCTATTAAATATCTTATGGAAAAGAAAGATGCTAAACCTAGACTTATTAGATGGGTTCTCTTGCTACAAGAATTTGATTTGCATATTATTGATAGAAAGGGAGCTGAGAACCCCGTTGCAGACAACTTGTCTAGGTTAGAGAATGTTCTTGATGACCCACTACCTATTTATGATAGCTTTCGTGATGAACAATTAGCTGTCATAAATGCTTCTCGTACTGCTCCATGGTATGCTGATTATGCTAATTATATTGTTGCTAAATTTATACCACCTAATTTCACATACCAACAAAAGAAAAAGTTCTTCTATGATTTAAGACATTACTTTTGGGATGACCCACACCTTTATAAAGAAGGAGTAGATGGTGTTATTAGACGTTGTGTACCTGAGCATGAACAGGAACAGATCCTACGCAAGTGTCACTCCGAGGCTTATGGAGGACACCATGCTGGAGATAGAACTGCACATAAGGTATTGCAATCCGGTTTTTATTGGCCAACTCTCTTCAAGGATGCCCGTAAGTTTGTCTTGTCTTGTGATGAATGTCAAAGAATTGGTAATATTAGTAGACGTCACAAAATGCCTATGAATTATTCACTTGTTATTGAACCATTTGATGTTTGGGGCTTTGATTATATGGGACCGTTTCCTTCCTCTAATGGGTATACACATATTTTAGTTGCTGTTGATTACGTTACTAAGTGGGTAGAAGCTATTCCAACTAGTAGTGCTGATCATAACACCTCTATTAAGATGCTTAAAGAAGTTATTTTTCCGAGGTTTGGAGTCCCTAGATACTTAATGACTGATGGTGGTTCACATTTTATTCATGGTGCTTTTCATAAATGCTTGCTAAGTATGATGTTAATCATGGAATTGCATCTCCATATAATCCACAGTCCAGTGGTCAAGTAGAATTAAGTAATAGAGAGCTTAAATTAATTTTGCAAAAGACTGTTAATAGATCTAGAAAGAATTGGTCCAAGAAACTTGATGATGCATTATGGGCTTACAGAACTGCATATAAAAATCCTATGGGTATGTCTCCGTATAAAATGGTTTATGGAAAAGCATGTCACTTACCTCTTGAACTAGAACATAAGGCATATTGGGCCATTAAAAAAGCTCAATTATGATTTCAAACTTGCCGGTGAGAAGAGGTTATTTGACATTAGCTCACTTGATGAATGGAGAACCCAGGCATATGAGAATGCCAAACTGTTTAAAGAAAAAGTTAAAATATGGCATGACAAAAGGATACAAAAGTGTGAGTTTAATGTAGGTGATTATGTTTTGCTATACAGCTCTCATTTAAGATTTTTTTGCAGGCAATCTCCTCTCAAAATAGGAAGGTCCTTACATTATCGAGGAGGTCTATCATTCCGGTGCCATAAAAATCAACAACTTCGAAGGCACAAATCCGAGGGTGGTTAACGATCAAAGAATCAAACATTATATCTCAGGTAATCCTATAAATGTTGAAACTAATGTTATCGAAACTGTAACCCCGGAGGAATACATAAAGGACACTTTCCAGAACGTTTCAGACTCTTAAAAGGAATAGGTATGAGGTACGGTAAGTAAACCGACTCCAAAACAGTTCTAATAGCAAATTTTCTCTGTTTTGGAATATTTAAGAAAATAGGAAAATAAGAAGTAGTCCGGGAAGGACACGAGGCGTCCACAAGGGTGGAGGGCGTGCCCTACCCCCTGGGTGCGCCCCCTGCCTCGTGGGCACCTCGTGTGCCTTCCGGATTCCGTTTTCTTGCATGATACTTCTTTTGGTCGGTAAAAATTCATTATATAATCTCCCGAAGGTTTTGACCACCGCATCATGCAAATATCTTCTGTTTTTGTTTCGAGCTGTTTCTACTGCAGATCTAGAGCAAGGTGTCTTCTCAAGAGTCAGTCGGGGAGAGTCGGGTGCCTCATCCAATACCGGGGCCAAGAGCAAACAGCGATGCTGACCACTTTGGGCCATCAACTGAAGAAGAGACGAAGGCCGACTTGAAAAGGATAGATGCTATGGAGGAGGATAAATAAGTTACTTCTCGTTTCCGAGCCGGATTCACAATGGGGGAACTACAGAGCTCAGCTATTCCAAACTCGGTCATCCCTTCCAATGTTAGATTTCTTTCTTATGAAAATATGAAAAAGAGTGTTACTTGTTCTCCCATAGCTATGCAACATCCTTGGGTGAAAGGAGCTTTAGCCGTCACGGGCAAGCTCTGTAAGGAAATAATGGACCTCAAGCAGCAAGTCAATAAGCTTGAGGAAGAGAATTGTATCCTGAGGGGCATCATCGCCAAGAATATCACGTCACCACCCCCGAAGAAAGAGCCATAATCACATGGGTATGAGACTCCCCTTGGCAACTGCCAGGCTTGGGGGAGTGCCCCGGTATCGTATCACCATGGACACCTTTATCTTTACCGTTTTTCTTAGTTTGATCCCTTTGGTAATATCTTGATTAGTAGAATAAAGTTTTAATATGATCTAATTTTGAGTTTTGCTTTATGATCCTTCTATGTAATCGAGTCCGTGAGCTATATATAATAAAGATTAGTGTTGAGTCAAGGGCTTGATTATCTTGCTATGACCTTGAGGGAATAAAATAAAAGAGAAAGAATAAAAAGAAATAAAGGGATCATATGGATCTTATGGAGAGTAATGACTTCACATATAAAGAGTATGATGAATAAAAGTTGTTGAGAGTTGACAAGCATAGTTTTGGTCATCGTTGCAATTAATAGGAAGTAATAAAGAAAGAGAGGTTCTCACATATAAATATACTATCTTGGACATCTTTTATGATTGTGAGCACTCATTAAAATATGACATGCTAAAGAGTTGACGTTGGACATGGAAGACAATGTAATGGGTTATGTTTTCTTACATCTGAAATAAATTATATTGTCATGGATCAGCCAACATGTTGAGCTTGCCTTTCCCTCTCATGCTAGCCAAATTCTTTGCACCAAGTAGAGATACTACTTGTGCTTCCAAATATCCTTAAACCCAGTTTTGCCATGAGAGTCCACCATATCTACCTATGGATTGAGTAAGATCTTTGAAGTAAGTTGTCATTGTTGCAAGCAATAAAAATTGCTCTCTAAATATGTATGATTTATTAGTACGAAGAAAATAAGCTTTATACGATATTGTGATGTGGAAGAAATAAAAGCGACGGACTGCATAATAAAGGTCCATATAACAAGTGGCAATGTAAAGTGACATTCTTTTGCATTAAGATTTCGTGCATCCAACCATAAAAGCACATGACAACCTCTGCTTCCCTATGCGAAGGGCCTATCTTTTATTCTTTTCTTATACTTCATACAAGAGTCATGGTGATATTCACCTTTCCTTTTTACATTTTATCCTTGGCAAACACAATGTGTTGGAAAGATCCAGATATATATAGCTAATTGGATGTGAGTTTGCATGAACTATTATTGTTGACATTACCCTTGAGGTAAAAGGTTGGGAGGCAATACTATAAGACCCTATCTTTCTCTGTGTCCGATTAAAACTTCATACCCATAAATATTGTGTGAGTGTTAGCAATTGTGAAAGACTAAATGATAGTTTAGTATGTGGACTTGCTGAAAAGCTCTTATTGACTCTTTCCTATGTTATGATAAATTGCAATTGCTTCAATGACTGAGATTATAGCTTGTTAGTCTTCAATGAAGTTTCTGATTCATACTTGAAACTGTGAATGAATTGTTACTTTAGCATAAGAGATCACATGACAATATATGTATATGTTGCTGTTCTAAGAATTGTCATGATACCCTCATGTCCGTATTTTATTTTATCGACACCTCCATCTCTAAACATGAGGACCTATTTTTCGATATCAGCTTCCGCTTGAGGACAAGCGAGGTCTAAGCTTGGGGGAGTTGATACGTCCATTTTGCATCATGCTTTTATATTGATATTTATTGCATTATGGGCTGTTATTACACATTATGTCACAATAGTTATGCCTATTCTCTCTTATTTTATAAGGTTTACATGAAGAGAGGGAATGCCGACAGCTGGAATTCTGGGCTGGAAAAGGAGCAAATATTAGAGACCTATTCTGCACAACTCAAAAAGTCCTGAAACTTCACGGGAGCATCTTTCAGAATATATAAAAAATATTGGGCGAAAGAAGTACCAGAGGGGGGCCACCCACCGTCCATGAGGGTGGGGGGCGTGCCCTACCCCCCCGGGCGCGCCCCCTGCCTCATGGGCCCTCTGGCAACCCTCTGATGCCCATCTTCTTCTATACGAGGTCTTTCGTGGAGAAAAAAAATCATAAGCTAACTCACAGGACGAAACTCCGCCGCCACGAGGCGGAACCTTGGCGGAACCAATCTAGGGCTACGATGGAGCTGTTCTGCCAGGGAAACTTCCCTCCGGGAGGGGGAAATCATCACCATCGTCATCACCATCGATCCTGTCATCGGGTGGGGATCAAGCTCCATCAACATCTTCACCAGCACCATCTCATCTCAAACCCTAGTTCATCTCTTGTATCCAGTCTTTGTATCCAAACCTTAGATTGGTACCTGTGGGTTGCTAGTAGTGTTGATTACTCCTTGTAGTTGATGCTAGTTGGTTTACTTGGTGGAAGATCATATGTTCAGATCCATTATGCATATTAATACCCCTCTGATTATGAACACGAATATGCTTTGTGAGTAGTTACGTTTGTTCCTGAGGGCATGGGAGAAGTCTTGCTATAAGTAGTCATGTGAATTTGGTATTCTTTCGATATTTTGATGAGATGTATGTTGTCTTTCCTCTAGTGGTCTCATGTGAACGTCGACTGCATGACACTTCACCATTTTTTGGGCCTAGAGGAGGGTATTGGGAAGTGATAAGTAGATGATGGGTTGCTAGAGTGACAGAAGCTTAAACCCTAGTTTATGAGTTGCTTCATAAGGGGCTGATTTGGATCCATATGTTTCATGTGGTTAGGTTTACCTTAATACTTCTTTTGTAGTTGCAGATGTTTGTAATAGGGGTTAATCATAAGTGGGATGCTTGTCCAAGGAAGGACAGTACCCAAGCACCGGTCCACCCACATATCAAATTATCAAAGTACCGAATGCGAATCATATGAGCGTGATGAAAACTAGCTTGATGATAATTCCCATGTGTCCTCGGGAGCGTTTTCCTTTATATAGGAGTTTGTCCAGGCTTGTCCTTTGCTACAAAAAGGATTGGGCCATCTTGCTGCACCTTATATACTTTCATTACTTGTTACCCGTTACAAATTACCTTATCACAAAACTATCTGTTACCGATAATTTTAGTGCTTGCAGAGAATACCTTACTAAAAATTGCTTATCATTTCCTTCTACTCCTCGTTGGGTTCGACACTCTTACTAATTGAAAGGACTTCAATAGATCCCCTATACTTGTGGGTCATCAAGGCCGTTGCCGCTGGATGAATAGTACCCCGATCGAGCCGGTGGATGAACGAGACCCCGTGGAGGGCTGGTTGAATAGTAACCAGTGGAGGGCTGGATGAATAGTAGCCCATGGAGGGGTGGTTGAACAGGATCCCATGGAGAGGGCTGGTTGAATAGTAGCCGGTGGAGGAGCGCGCGGTGGAGGCTGGATGAACAGGAGCCCGTGGATGAACAGTCACAGGTGGAGGCTGGTGGAGGTCGACGGTGGATGAACAGTAGCCCGTGGAGGCAGTCGACGGTGGATGAACAGTAGCCCGTGGAGGCAGTCGATGGTGGAGATGAATAATATCCAGTGGAGTCCTGTTTTGGAGTACGCCACACCCCTCCCGATGAACAGGACCCTCGTTTCGACTGTAGCGCTCCAACATAAGTATGTTTCCTCCGTTTTGCGGTACGCCACACCCCTCACGATCAACAGGACCCCGTTTCCACCGTAGGAGGTATGTTTCCTCCGTTTTCCGGTACGCCAGACCCCTCCCGATGAACATGACCCCGTTTCGACCGTGGCCGGTCGAACACAAGGTCGTTTCCTCCGTTCTGCCGTACGCCAGGCCTCGTTTCCATCGGCTGTTCCATCCAAGCCGGTTGGCTCCCGATGAACAACACGCGTTCCGTTGCCTCCCGATGAACACGACACATTCCGTTGCCTCCCCATGAACATGAGACGACGCAGTTTCTTCATTCTGACCCAGCCATGTACAGGAACCCTGGCCATACATATGCGTGAGTAGGCGTTCGAGACCCTGCCCGTATATACGTACGTGGCCATATTTACTTTCTTGCACCCTGGCCGCTGTACGTATGTGTACATGCTACGTGTGCCCCTCTACTACGACACGTGCATGCCTCTACTACGACACGTGCCCTTCCTTACACGGCCATGGTTTATCGCTGCAGGTTGTAGACAGACCGATCATATGTACGTACACATTCGTGACCAGAATGACAACACTACGTACGATTCGACCAGATGGGTCCCGACTGTCACACACTTCCTTGCGTGCGAAGATGTAGCTGGTGGGTCCCAGCAGTCAAGGGGCAAATCATTATTTTTTGCCCGTAATATGGACGCACTTCCTTGCGTGCGAAGATGTTGTTGGTGGGTCTCGGCAGTCAGGGGGAAACAATTTTTTTTGCAAAATACGGTGGCCCGTCCGATGGGTCCCTGCTGTCAGGTGGAGGAATATTTTGCGCGTAATAAGGAGGAACTTCCTTGCTACGGCCGTGGACCCAGCTGTCAGCCTCTCCACGTACAGTACTCTTCCGATGGAAGTCGTTCTTTGACCACATTGACCACGCCGCGCCGAGAGCACCAAGGCGGTGGACGACGGCGAGGCCTAGGAAGGGGACGACGTGGAGCTGGGGAAGACGCGGCAGTGGATGCCCACGCGAAGAGGAGTACAAGGGTTCACTGGTTTGGCTGCGGTGTGAGGCTATCGTCACCGAAGAATAATAGGGGGTGTGGGCGAGTATAGAGGGATGGCATGGCCAGCGGTGGCAGCACAGCCGGACACAGGAGGCAGGAGCAGGCGACACGGCCGACGCTGGTTTGGGCGGCTGGAGCAAGAAGACCAGAGGTTGAAGAAGCACTATGGCCGTTGGATGGACATCGTACGGTCACTGGAGCTAGAATCATTCATATTGACTAAGTTGACAAAGTCCTCCATCCCCGTCATCTTAGTAGGCCCACAAGTCAGCCTCCCACTATGGTGGGTCCCAGCTAGCAGGGGGAGTATTCATTTTTTGTGTGCGTAATAACGAGGCACTTCCTTGCGTGCGAAGATATAGTTGGTGGGTCTGACATGTCAGCGGGGGAATGTTTTTTCACAAAATACAGAGGCCGTTCCAGTGGGTCCCAACTGTCAGGTGGAGGAATCATTATTTTGCGCGTAACAATGAGGCATTTCCTTGCGTGCGGTCGTGGACCCAGCTGTCAGCCTCTCCACATACAGTCCATTTCCGATGGATGTCGTTCGTTGACCACGTTGACCACGCCGCGCCGAGAGCACTAGGGCGGTGGACGACGACGAGGCCTAGGAAGGGAACACCATGGAGCCAGGGAAGACTTGGCAGTTGTTTCCCACGGAGGGGAGTGCGAGGGTTTACTGGTTCATCTACCGTCGCTAGAGAATAACATCAGGTGTGGGTGAGTAGAGGGATGGCTAGGCCAACGATGGGAGAATGATGGGGCAGTGAGGCCTGCGCGGCAGCATAGCTGGCCGCAGGAGGAGGGAGCAGGCAGTCCCGCCGGCGCTTGTTTGAGCGGCTGGAGCAGGAAGAGTAGAGATTGAAGAAGCACGACGGCCGTTGGATGGACATCCAACAGTCACTGCTCTCGTGTGTTGACTAAGTTGACACGGCGTTGCATGTGCATCAACCTTATTTTTTAGGAAAGCATACGTGTCAACCTGTAGTAGATGCACAAGTGTAACACCCCGGATGTAATTTACCTTATATGTATCCCAACTCTTGCCGTTTCCGGCACTAAGTTATTTTATTTTCCTCGGGTTCGGGTTTTGTCTCCGTGTGTTGTTGCCTTTGTCATGCATCTCATATATGTCATCATGTGCATTGCATTTGCATACGTGTTCGTCTCATGCATCCGAGCATTTTCCCCGTTGTCCGTTTTGCATTCCAGTGCTCCTATCTCCTCCGGTGGTCCTTTCTACCTCTTTTCGTGTGCGGGGGTTAAACATTTACGGATTGGACCGAGACTTGCCAAGTGGCCTTGGTTTACTACCGGTAGACCGCCTGTCAAGTTTCGTGCCATTTGGACTTCGTTTGATACTCCAACGGTTAACCGAGGGACCGAGAAGGCCTCGTTTGTGTTGCAGCCCAACACCCTTCCAATTTGGCCCAAAACCCACCTAAACCATCTCCATCATCTAGAGCGTCCGATCATGATCGCGTGGCTGAAAACCGCACTCCATTTGGAGCTTCCTAGCTCCTCCAACCTATAAAACTAGACCCAAAATTTCGGGTCAAAACACCCCTAACACTAGCTTCTTCCTCCTCCCGTCGCCGGACGCGTCCGGATCAGACCGGACACATCCGTTTTATCCCCTCGCCGCCACATGTCATGACGCGGTTGGCCCGGCCGCATCTCCCCCGCTGTCGGCCCGGGAAGCCCGAGCGCGGCCCTCCAGGCCCGCGCCCTCGCCCCCGACGCCGCCGCCTCCTTCCCGTCGCCTGGCGACGCCGCGCCGCCGCCCGGACTCCACGCCGGCCACCGCTCAACTCCGGCCAGGGCCGCTGCCTGAGCTCACCGCCCACCATCGCCACTCCGGCGAGCCGCGCCGGCGACCGCGTCGGCCACCTCCGCTGTCCTCCCGCGCCACTCCGGCGTCCCCACCGGCCGGATCCACGCCATCTCCCTCCGGCGACCTCGGCAAGTCCGGCCACCGCCGCGGCCATCTCCAGCAAACTCGGGTTACGAACTGCTACAGTACCGCGCGCCGGATCTGAGATCTATTTGAGACGGTTGACTTTTGATCCTCGAAACCCTAATTCTTTTAGCAATCTTCATCATGTCGTATCTCTGCATCCGTAGCTCCGATTTGTGCGTGTAGCATATCAAAATGTTCGCCTCGACGAGTACATCATTTCATCTCATTGCATCATTTTCATTTGAGCTCATCTTAATGACCGAAATTATGTTGGAAGAGGGCTATATGGTGAATTTGTCAGATCCGTTTCATCAAATAGATATTTGTCATTTTTGCCATGTTTAATGTGTGCATGCTATGCTCCTGAGCTCTACATGTGTTTTGTTATATGTCATGCCATATTTACAGAGGTGCTTACCATGTATTTTTGTGATATGTGTGATGACTAGCACAAGCTTGCAAAGTAGTGTAATCGATAATGCGGATTTCAGGGACGTAGAATTTCACTAAGTCCATGTTCTGTTTTTGTCGGTATGCCATATGTTCATGTTGTTTCCTAGTGATCCATGCCTCTTTTGAGGATGATCAGTAAGGATGTTTTGTTAACGTTGTGGTGCTCTAACCATACATGTCTTTGTTTGCATTTATGGAGCACCCTATCTTGAGTCAATCGAGCTCTACTTTTGCTATATCGTGAATCCTGGCAGATTGTTGACATGTTTAAGCGATTTTGCCGAGGATGTTGCTATTGATCCGTGCATGCTATGTTGTTGTTCTTGCCATTTCTAGCTTATATGCCATGTATTATTGATGGGTGTATGCTTAGTTTGTCATGCCATGCTCTGTAGTGAGTGTATCGAGCTCGTAAACATGCCTACTCGTTAACTGTTTTGCATGCTCCAGTTTTTCACCAAGTCTGAGATCTGTTCATGTTTTTGCCATGTTCACATGCTTGCAATTGTATTTTCTGATCCCTTTTGGCTCAAGATCACTAAGGGACTTCTGTTAAGTGCTTTGAGTAGCTTCATGCCATGTCTTGCTTTGCCATGTTAAGTTCCTGTAGCATATAATTTTCATGCTCTAAAGTGTGCTTCCTGATGATAAATTCCAGACTTGTGTTAATTTCACTAAGTCTGAAACCTGTTATCATTTGCACTTTTGCCATGCTTGTTTGAACCTGTTAATGGATGAATTAGCCGTAGCTCAGTGTTCATCTTTTGTCAAGCATCATGAGTGGATCCCTGCCATGTATTTTGTTGTCATGTTTGAGTGCTGTAGCATATTTATCTTGATGCATTTAGATGGCTACTTGCTGATTATCGCAGACCGGTGCCATATTTGTTTTGCTTGCCATTTCCAAACCGTGCATCCGATTCCGGTGATCTTTATATCGATTTCAACCGAAATCACCTCACCTTTCCAGTGGCACTCTTGGATTTCCAAGTTGAGGCCAGGTTCAATCATTCCTTGTCAAATCTTGCATATGCATCACATACCGCATCCCGCATATCATACCATGTTTGCATCATGTTGTTTGAGCATTGCACGTGGTTGATTGTGTTCCGTTTGCTTGTTGTTCTTGTTTGGGTAGAGCCGGGAGACGATTTCGTGAACGAGGAGCCCGTTGAGTTCGCTTACGAGGATCAAGTCAACTCTGACAACTTTGCAGGCAAGATGATCATACCCTCAAAATCACTTCTATCTTTGCTTGCTAGATGCTCGCTCTTTTGCTATGCCTATGCTATAATACCTACCACTTGCTTATCATGCCTCCCAAATTGCCATGTCAAACCTCTAATCCACCTTGTCCTAGCAAACCCTTGATTGGCTATGTTACCGCTTTGCTCAGCCCCTCTTATA
Source organism: Triticum aestivum (assembly GCF_018294505.1). Classification (NCBI taxonomy): domain Eukaryota; kingdom Viridiplantae; phylum Streptophyta; class Magnoliopsida; order Poales; family Poaceae; genus Triticum; species Triticum aestivum. Next base: position 496,685,275 of record NC_057809.1, on the reverse strand, counting down.
GCGTTGCTAGTTGCAGGTGAAGATTGGAGATCGTTCCTTGTTGGAACATTGTTTATTGTTGGGATATCACTATATTATCTTGTTATCTTAATGCATCTATATACCTGGTAAAGGGTGGAAGGCTTGGCCTTTTACCTAGTGTTTTGTTCCACTCTTGCCGCCCTAGTTTCCGTCATATCGGTGTTATGTTCCCGGATTTTGCGTTCCTTACGCGGTTGGGTTATAATGGGAACCCCTTGACAGTTCGCCTTGAATAAAACTCCTCCAGCAATGCCCAACCTTTTTTTTACCATTTTCCACCTAGCCTCTTTTTCCCTTGGGTTTCCGAAGCCCGAGGGTCATCTTTATTTAAACCCTGCTGGGCCAGTGCTTCTCTGAGTGTTGGTCCGACTGAGCTACCTGCGGGGCCACCTCGGGGAAACTTGAGGGTTGGTTTTACTTGTAGCTAGTCTCATCTGAGTGTGCCCTGAGAACGAGATATGTGCAGCTCCTATCGGGATTTGTCGGCACATTCGGGCGATGTTGCTGGACTTGTTTTACCATTGTCGAGGATGTCTTGTAAAACCGAGATGCCGAGTCTGATCGGAATGTCTCAGGAGAAGGAATGTCCTTCGTTGACCGTGAGAGCTTGTGATGGGCTAAGTTGGGACTCCCCTACAGGGATTTGAACTTTCGAATGCCGTGCCCGCGGTTATGGACAGATGGGAATTTGTTCATGTTCGGTTGTAGATAACATGAAACTTAACTTAATTAAAATGAATCAACCGCGTGTGTAACCGTGATGGTCTCTTCTCGGCGGAGTCCGGGAAGTGAACATGGTGTTAGTAATGCTTGACGTAGGTTGATTTAGGATCACTTCTTGATCATAGTTGTTCGACCATGCTTTTGCCTTCTCTTCTCGCTCTCATTTGCGTATGTTAGCCACCATATATGCTAGTCGCTTGCTGCAGCTCCACATCATACCTTGTCTTACCTATAAGCTTAAATAGTCTTGATCGCGAGGGTGCGAGATTGCTGAGTCCCCGTGACTCACAATTTACTTCCAAAACCAGATGCAGGGACCGATGATGCCGTTCCAGATGATGCGCTTGAGCTCAAGTGGGAGTTCGATGAAGACTCTCGTTGTTACTATGTGTCTTTCCCAGATGATCAGTAGTGGTGCCCAGTTGGGGAGATCGGGGACCGTGTCCCATGTGGGGGTTGATCTTTATTTTGGTGCCGTAGTCGGACTATGAGTGTATTCGATGATTGTAATGTTATTCATGCATTTGTGTGACGCGGCGAGTGTAAGCCAACTATGTACCTTTTCCTCTTTTATCTATTTACATGGGTTGTTGTGAAGATTACCTTACTTGCGACATTTCTTTCAATGCGGTTATGCCTCTAAGTCGTGCTTCGACACGTAGGAGATATAGCCGCATCGAGGGCGTTACAAGTTGGTAATCAGAGCCTTCCCCGACCTTAGGAGCCCCCTGCTTGATCGAATCATTAGCGTTGTTGAGTCTAGAAAAATGTTTTGAGTCATTTAGGAATTATATTATCGGAGAGTTAGGAATTCTTTTTACTCCCCAGTCCCTTCATCGCTCTGGTAAGGCATCCTGACGTAGAGTTTTGACTCTTCTCTTCTCAAATTTCACTAAAATTTTTAGGATCACGCGGGTATCTTGGAATCGTTCCGATCGATTTGTGACGAGAACATTGTTCTTGGTGCCTCCTGTCATTTAGGGGTTGTGGCAGTGTCCCGGGGAGTTGAGCTCCGAGGTGTTGTCGTCACAATTTTATCGTTGAGATTCTGGAATACCTGAGTTTCGCCGACATCGAAAATCTCTTTTATGCAGTTGTTGGTGAGATAACCTCGACGCCACCCAGTACTGGGGCGGGAGTTCGGGAGTATTGCCATAACTCGTATAACGGATGCTTTTCGAAGGTTGAGGTAAATGATTTCCGAAGTTTTCTCGGTTATGTGTTGAAGGATGGATACAGCTGGATGTAGGATTTGCTAGATTTGGGTGAGATATTATGCTTCCCCTGTATCCCCAACACCTGATTGCATAACCGGAAAGGTTCGGGAGTTTCATAGGTGGGAATTCTTGTAGCTCTAGTTCTTCTTCCGCGGATATTTGGTTTGGGATTGGGTAATCCTCACCAAGTATTCGTTCTTGTTCCGTACCTTGTTGTTTTTCTTCTACCTCAATTCTAAGTGGCTTCTCAATTTATGGATATGTGACCATTTCAATTGGAATGCATTCGTTCATTTTGTTCGGATGTGAAGACTATATGTTGCAATTTCAACCCGTTTGATTCAGCTTCAATATTTGTCTGTCAATGTGCTAATGGATGTCAACCTCTTCAGGATGGCTCCTCCAACGCGCACGACTCCGAATCCTGATCCGCCACCACCACCTCCACCTCCGGAGGCATGGCAAGCTGTGATGGCCGCTACCAATGCAAACACGCAGCTGATCATGCAACTTCTTCAAGAGCGCAACCAAGGGAACCAGGGTCATGGCAACAATCAGAATCAGTTTGCTACACTCAACCAGTTCCTTGCTAACCAGCCAAAGACCTTCAGCAATTGTGTTGAGGCAACAGACGCTGATGATTGGCTCGTGGACATATGCAAGCATTTCGAGTGCAGTAACGTCAGGCCTGAGGACTTTGTCAAGTTCGCCTCCTTCCAACTCAAAGACCAAGCTGCAGAATGGTTTCAGCAGTACAAAGATTCCAGAGGAGGCCGTGTGATTACCTGGGATGAATTCCGTCAAGACTTCAAAGCTCATCATATTCCTCAGAGCGTGGTTGAAAGCAAGCGTGAGGAATTCCGCAACCTGAAGCAAGGCACTATGTCTGTTTACGAGTACAACAAGATGTTTCAGAAGCTAGCCCGTTTTGCTAAGCAAGACGTCCCTGACGAGAAGAGCATGATATACCAGTTCAGGGGTGGTCTCAGAGAAGAAATCCAGCTAGCTCTCGTCCTCTTTGAGCCCAAGAGGTACGATGAGTTTTACAACATGGCAATGAAGCAAGAGACTGCTCAACTGAAGTGCGATGCTTCCAAGAAGCGAGTTGGAGATGCTAACTCCTTCTTCCTCAACTCAAGTGGCTAAGCAGCAAAGTATTGGCTTCCTCCTCCTCCGTTCCGTCAGCCTTATCAGCAGAAGAGCAAAGGTGGCAGTGGATCTTCCCACCCACCCAACCCTGGCTTTCAGAACAAGACTTCGTCTCAAGCTCAGAGATCAAGTGCTCTGTATCACCGTCCGCTCTCGGAGGTCACGTGCAACAAGTGCCAATAGAAGGGTCACTATGCCAACAAATGCTTCAATTAGAGGCGTCTCCCTCCTCCTCCTCCTGTGAGATCGGCAAGTACAGCTGTGGTCAAGCATAACCCCAAGCACGCCAAGGTCAACTTGATGAATGCAGCTCAGGCAGAGGACTCGTCAGATGTCATCATGGGTAACCTTCCTATTAACGACATTCCAGCTAAAGTACCTTTTGACTCTGGTGCATCGCATTCTTTCATGTCATCCCCTTTTGCATCAGAGAACAATTTTGGTACCAAGGCATTACCTAGAGCATTGCAAGTTGTTTCCCCGGCTAAGCGTCTGAGTTCTAGCATGATGGTTCCGGATATTTCTATCATGATGGGTGATTTCAAGTTTCTGGCTTCTCCAATGGTCCTTGGTAACTCGGATATTGATCTTATTCTTGGAATGGACTGGCTTTCTAAGCACAAGGCTCAGCTTTATTGTGCAGCCAGGCAGATTCAATTGACTCATTCGCCTAAGGATGTAATTGTCTTTGCCGCTCGGGATAATACCATCCGTCTGTTTTCTCTCAATGAGAATGGCGAACTGGATGCCATCTCTCAAATTCCAGTCGTTTGCGAATATCAAGACGTCTTTCCAGAAGAGCTTCCAGGAATGCCTCCGCACCGGCCAGTTGAATTCGTCATCGATCTTGAGCCTGGCACGGAACCTGTTTGCAAACGCCCTTACAAGCTTGGACCTGAAGAGTTAAAGGAGCTGAAGAAACAACTCGATATTCAAGAGCGAATGGGTCTCATCCAACCTAGTTCTTCTCCGTGGGGTTGTGGAGTTCTTTTTGTGAAGAAGAAGGATGGAACGGACCGACTTTGTGTTGACTACCATCCGTTGGACAAGAAGACAATAAAGAACAAGTACCCACTTCCCAACATCAACGAGCTGTTTGAACAACTCAAAGGTGCTCAAGTATTCTCCAAGCTTGATCTCCGTATGGGCTATCACCAGATTCCGAATTCGTGAGCAAGATATCCCCAAGACGGCGTTCAGAACAAGCTATGGTTCATATGAATACACTGTCATGTCTTTTGGCCTCGTCAACGCTCCTCCGACTTTCTCTCGCATGATGAACTTCATCTTCAACGCCTACACAAATGACTTCGTCTTGGTCTACCTCGATGACATTTTGGTCTTTTCCAAGAACAAGGAAGATCATGCTAAGCACTTGCGTTTGGTGCTCGATAAGCTCAGAGAACATCAGTTCTATGTCAAGTTTTCTAAGTGCGAGTTTTGGCTCGATGAGGTTCTCTATCTTGGGCATATCATCTCTGCCAAGGGCATAGCGGTGAATCCTGAGAAGGTGTCTGCAATTGTGAATTGGGAACCACCTCAGAACGTGAAGCAACTCCGCAGCTTCCTTGGTCTCGCAAGCTATTGTCGAAGGTTCGTTGAGAACTTTTCAAAGATCGCGAAGCCTCTTTCCAACCTTCTCCAGAAGCACGTCAAGTACGTTTGGTCTCCTGAATGTGACATCGCTTTCAACACCCTGAAAGAGAAATTAGTCACTGCTCCAGTTCTGACTCCTCCTGATGAATCCAAACCGTTCGAGGTCTTCTGTGATGCCTCTCTTCAAGGTCTTGGTGCAGTGTTGATGCAAGAGAAGAAAGTTGTGGCTTATACCTCTCGCCAGTTGAAGCCCAACGAGAAGAACTACCCCACTCATGACCTCGAGTTGGCGGCAGTTGTGCATGCTCTTTTGACTTGGAGACATCTCTTATTGGGAAGAAAAGTGGACATCTTCACTGACCACAAGAGTCTCAAGTACATCTTCACTCAGCCTAATCTCAACCTCAGGCAGACTCGTTGGGTCGAAATGATTCAAGAGTATAATCCGAGTATCGAATATACTCCAGGCAAGGCCAATGTAATTGCTGACGCATTGAGCAGGAAGGCTTACTGCAACAGTTTGATTCTCAAGCCTTACCAACCCGAGCTTTGTGAAGCTTTCCGCAAACTCAATCTGCAAGTTGTTCCTCAAGGTTTCCTCGCCAACCTTCAAGTCTCTCCTACTTTGGAAGATCAGATTCGCGAGGCTCAACTTCTTGATGCTATGGTGAAGAAGGTGAAGATTGGGATTGCCAAGAGTCAACCCAAGTACAAGTGCTATCGTCTTGATGACAAGGATACTCTCTTCTTCGAGGATCGCATTGTTGTGCCTAAAGGTGACCTTCGTAAAGTCATTATGAATGAGGCTCACAATTCACTCCTCTCTATCCACCCTGGAAGTACAAAGATGTACTAGGTCACAAGCAAGCGTATTGGTGGACTCGAATGAAGCGCGAGATTGCTTAGTTCGTGAATGAATGTGATGTCTACAGAAGAGTGAAGGCAGAACACCAATGACCAGCTGGTCTCCTCCAACCTCTTTCCAGTCCAGAATGGAAGTTTGACCACATTGAGATGGACTTCGTGACGGGATTTCCAAAGTCCAAGCGTGGCAATGATGCTATATTCGTTGTCATCGACAAACTCACTAAAATGGCTCACTTTCTGCCTATCAAATAGTCTATCACTGCAGCTCAATTGGCGGAGCTGTATACCTCTCGGATTGTCTCTCTGCACGACATTCCACAGTTGATCTCTTCAGACCATGGCAACATCTTTACCTCCAAGTTTTGGGATTCTTTTCAGAAGGCCATGGGCACCAACATCCGTTTTAGCACAACTTTTCATCCTCAAACTAGCGGTCATGTTGAGCGTGTCAATCAGATCCTTAAAGATATGCTCAGGGCTTGCGTTATCTCTTTCGGTGTGAAGTGGGAAGATTGTCTTCCATATGCCGAGTTCTTCTACAACAACAGCTTCCAAGCGAGTTCGGGCAAGGCCCCATTTGAAATTCTCTATGGCAGGAAGTGCCGTACTCCTCTTAACTGGTCAGAGACCGGTGTACGTCAACTTCTTGGAAATGACTTGATCACAAAGGCAGAGGAAATGTGCAAAGTCATTCGTGATAACCTCAAAGCAACGCAATCGCGCCAGAAGAGCTACTATGATAGTAAGCATCGTGATTTGGCTTTCAAGATCGGAGACCATGTTTACCTCCACGTCTCTCTAATGAAAGGTACTCATCGCTTCGGTATCAAAGGGAAGCTTGCCCCTAGATACGTGGGTCCTTTCAAGATCGTCAGCAAGAGAGGCGATCTCACCTATCAACTCGAGCTTCCCTTCAACTTTGCAAATGTGCACGACGTGTTCCATGTTTCTCAGCTCCGCAAGTCTCTTCAAGACCCCTGACCGCACCGTCAACTTCGAAGAAATTGATCTCCAAGAAGACCTTTCTTATCGTGAGCACCCAGTTGCTATTCTGGAAGAAACTGAGCGCAAGACTCGCAATAAGTCAATCAAATTCCTCAAAGTCAAGTGGTCACACCATTCCGACCGTGAAGCCACCTAGGAACGCGAGAACCACCTCCGTTCTGAGTACCCGGCGTTTTTCCAGTCCTAGATCTCGGGACGAGATCCTTTCATAGTGGTGGAGTGTTGTAACACCCCGAATGTAATTTACCTTATATGTATCCCAACTCTTGCCGTTTCTGGCACTAAGTTATTTTATTTTCCTCGGGTTCGGGTTTTTTCTCCATGTGTTGTTGCCTTTGTCATTCATCTCATATCATGTCATGATGTGCATTGCATTTGCATACGTGTTCGTCTCATGCATCCGAGCATTTTCCCCGTTGTCCATTTTGCATTCCGGCGCTCCTATCTCCTCCGGTGGTCCTTTCTACCTCTTTTTGTGTGTGGGGGTTAAACATTTCCGGATTGGACCGAGACTTGCCAAGCGGCCTTGGTTTACTACCGGTAGACCGCCTGTCAAGTTTTGTGCCATTTGGACTTCGTTTGATACTCCAACGGTTAACCGAGGGACCGAGAAGGGCGCGTTTGTGTTGCATCCCAACACCCTTCCAATTTGGCCCAAAACCCACCTAAAACCTCTCCATCATCTAGAGCGTTCGATCATGATCGCGTGGCCGAAAACCGCACTCCATTTGGAGCTTCCTAGCTCCTCCTACCTATAAAACTAGACCTCCCCCCGAAATTTCGGGTCAAAACACCCCTAACCCTAGCTTCTTCCTCCTCCCGCCGCCGGACGTGTCCGGATCGGACCAGACATGTCCGTTTTATCCCGCCGCCGCCATGTGTCACGACGCGGTTGGCCCAGCCGCATCTCCCCCGCCGCCGGCCCGGGAAGCCCGAGCACGGCCCTCCAGGCCCGCGCCCTCGCGCCCGACGCCGCCGCCTCCTTCCTGTCGCCCGGCGACGCCGCGCCGCCGCCCGGACTCCACGCCGGCCACCGCCCGACTTCGGCCAGGGCTGCTGCCTGAGCTCGCCGCCCGCCATCGCCACTCCGGTGAGCCGCGCCGGCGACCGTGTCGGCCACCTCCGCCGTCCTCCTCCCGCACCACTCCGGCGTCCACACCGGCCGGATCCGCGCCATCTCCCTCCGGCGACCTCGGCAAGTCCGGCCACCGCCGCGGCCATCTCCGGCGAACTCGGGTTATGAACTGCTACAGTACCGCGCGTCGGATCTGAGATCTATTTGAGACGGTTGACTTTCGATCCCCGAAACCCTAATTTTTTAGCAATCTTCATCATGTCGTATCTCTACATCTGTAGCTCCGATTTGTGCGTGTAGCATATCAAAATGTTCGTCTCGACGAGTACATCATTTCATCTCATTGCATCATTTTCATTTGAGCTCATCTTGATGCCCGATATAATGTTGGAAGAGGGCTATGTGGTGAATTTGTCAGATCCGTTTCATCAAATAGCTATTTGTCATTTTTGCCATGTTTAATGTGTGCATGCTATGCTCCTGAGCTCTACATGTGTTTTGTTATATGTCATTCCATCTTTACAGAGGTGGTTACCATGTCTTTTTGTGATATGTGTGGTGACTAGCACAAGCTTGCAAAGTAGTGTAATCAGTAATGCTGATTTCAGGGACTTATAATTTCACTAAGTCCGTAATGCTGATTTCAGGGACTTAGAATTTCACTAAGTCCTTGTTCTGTTTTTGTCGGTATGCCATATGTTCATGCTGTTTTCTAGTGATCCGTGCCTCTTTTGAGGATGACCAATAAGGTTGTTTTGTTAACCTTGTGGTGATCTATCCATCCATGTCTTTGTTTGCATTTATGGAGCACCCTAGCTTGAGTCAATCGAGATCTACTTTTGCTATATCGTGAATCCTGGCAGATTGTTGACATGTTTAAGCGATTTTGCCGAGGATGTTGCTATTGATCCGTGCATGCTATGTTGTTGTTCTTGCCATGTCTAGCTTATATGCCATGTATTCTTGATGGGTGTATGCTTAGTTTGTCATGCCATGCTCTGTAGTGAGTGTATCGAGATCGTAAACATGCCTACTCGTTAACTGTTTTGCATGCTCCAGTTTTTCACTAAGTCTGAGATCTGTTCATGTTTTTGCCATTTTCAGATGCTTGAAATTGTATTTTTTGATCCCTTTTGGCTCAAGGTCACTAAGGGACTTTTGTTAAGTGCTTTGAGTAGCTTCATGCAATGCCTTGCTTTGCCATGTTAATTTCCTCTAGCATATAGTTTTCATTCTCTAAAGTGTGCTTCCTGATGATAAATTCCAGACTTGTGTTAATTTCACTAAGTGTGAAACCTGTTATCATTTGCACTTTTGCCATGCTTGTTTGAACCTGTTAATAGATGAATTAGCTGTAGCTCAGTGTTCATCTTTTGTCAAGCATCATGAGTGGATACCTGCCATGTATTTTGTTGTCATATCTGCTGTAGAATATTTGTCTTGATGCATTGATGGCTACTTGCTGATTATCGCAGACCGGTGCCATATTTGTTTTGCTTGCCATTTCCAAACCGTGCATCCGATTCCGGTGATCTTTATATCGATTTCAACTGAAATCACCTCACCTTTCCAGTGGCACTCTTGGATTTCTAATTTGAGGCCAGGTTCAATCATTCCTTGTCAAATCTTGCATATGCATCACATACCGCGTCCCACATATCATACCATGGTTGCATCATGTTGTTTGAGCATTGCACGTGGTTGATTGTGTTCCGTTTGCTTGTTGTTCTTGTTTGGGTAGAGCAGGGAGACGAGTTCGCGAATGAGGAGCCCGTTGAGTTCACTTACGAGGATCAAGTCAACTCTGACAACTTTGTAGGCAAGATGATCATACCCTCGAAATCACTTCTATCTTTGCTTGCTAGATGCTCGCTCTTTTGCTATGCCTATGCTACGATACCTACCACTTGCTTATCATGCCTCCCAAATTGCCATGTCAAACCTCTAACCCACCTTGTCCTAGAAAACCCTTGATTGGCTATGTTACCGCTTTGCTCAGCCCCTCTTATAGCGTTGCTAGTTGCAGGTGAAGATTTGAGATTGTTCCTTGTTGGAACATTGTTTATTGTTGGGATATCACTATATTATCTTGTTATCTTAATGGATCTATATACCTGGTAAAGGGTGGAAGGCTCGGCCTTTTACCTTGTGTTTGTTCCACTCTTGCCGCCCTAGTTTCTGTCATATCGGTGTTATGTTCCCGGATTTTGCGTTCCTTACGCGGTTGGGTTATAATGGGAACCCCTTGACAGTTCGCCTTGAATAAAACTCCTCCAGCAATGCCCAACCTTGGTTTTACCATTTGCCACCTAGCCACTTTTTCCCTTTTGTTTCTGGAGCCCCAGGGTCATCTTTATTTAAACCCCCCTGGGCCAGTGCTCCTCTAAGTGTTGGTCCGATTGAGCTGCCTGCGGGGCCACCTCGGGGAAACTTGAGGGTTGGTTTTACTCGTAGCTAGTCTCATCTGAGTGTGCCCTGAGAACAAGATATGTGCAGCTCCTATCGGGATTTGTCGGCACATTCGGGCGGTGTTGCTGGACTTGTTTTACCATTGTCGAGGATGTCTTGTAAAACCGAGATGCCAAGTCTGATTGGAATGTCTTGGGAGAAGGAATATCCTTCGTTGACCGTGAGAGCTTGTGATGGGCTAAGTTGGGACTCCCCTGCAGGGATTTGAACTTTTGAAAGCCGTGCCCGTGGTTATGGGCAGATGGGAATTTGTTAATGTCCGGTTGTAGATAACATGAAACTTAACTTAATTAAAATGAATCATCCGCGTGTGTAACCGTGATGGTCTCTTCTCGGTGGAGTCCGGGAAGTGAACACGGTGTTGGAGTAATGCTTGACGTAGGTTGATTTAGGATCACTTCTTGATCATAGTTGTTCGACCGTGCTTTTTCCTTCTCTTCTCGCTCTCATTTGCGTATGTTAGCCACCATATATGCTAGTCACTTGCTGCAGCTCCACATCATACCTTGTCTTACCTATAAGCTTAAATAGTCTTGATCGCGAGGGTGCGAGATTGCTGAGTCCCCGTGACTCACAGTTTACTTCCAAAACCAGATGCAGGGACCGATGATACCGTTCCAGATGATGCACTTGAGCTCAAGTGGGAGTTCGATGAAGACTCTCGTCATTACTATGTGTCTTTCCCAGATGATCAGTAGTGGTGCCCAGTTGGGGCGATCGGGGACCGTGTCGCATGTGGGGGTTGATCTTTATTTTGGTGCCGTAGTCGGACCATGAGTGTATTGGATGATTGTAATATTATTCATGTATTTGTGTGATGTGGTGAGTGTAAGCCAACTATGTACCTTTTCCCCTTTTATCTATTTACATGGGTTGTTGTGAAGATTACCTTACTTGCGACAGTTCTTTCAATGCGGTTATGCCTCTAAGTCGTGCTTCGACACGTAGGAGATACAGCCGCATCGAGGGCGTTACAACAAGTCAGCCTCAAATCTGTGGAAAATAGCATACAACCCATCTACCATTATTTCTAATAATTTACAATCCATTTGCCAATTCTTAAGAATTTTTTTGGAGCCCATCTTCTTTTTGTTAGCATTACTCCCCATATTGTGGCCACGGTTAAAGATTATATGAAATTTTGCATATTTCGGTGCGGTCAATTTTTTTTAATCCTAAAGTATCGAGTCACATTCAAACTATTTTGAAAAATAATTTATATAAATATAAAATCGAAATAATTGTCCACGCTTAAAAATCAATGGAATTTAAAATCTTGTAATGAAAAAAATTTGAAACTAATTCCCGATTTGATGTGTTTTAAAAATGTACAACCCATTTCTGGGCAAACCGAATGAAACTCTCCTCGTCTTGAAAGATTTGCAGCCCAGCAGGGCTGATAAAGCAAGTAGTCCTCGTTTGGGTATTTCTTTAAAAAAATAAAAGAACTAGGCTAGCCATTTTCATCAAGAAAAAAACACAACTCGGCTCATGATGTGGTAAACATAAATAAAATCCTGGCTAGACGGGCCACAACCCCCGCACAGCCCCATGTTACCCTGATCCGTCGCCAAAACTAGTATAAATAACAAATGCTTGTTCCTAAAAAAGTAAATAACAACTGCGCAACCTGCTGGGTCCCTGGTGTCAACCGCTCGTTGTGTAATTCTCCCGTTTATTGACTACGTTGACAATGGCGTGAGCCCCAGATGTCCAACCATTAGGAGGAACCATTTTTTGGGCTTATAATAACGAGACACTTGTTTGCGTACTGCCATGAAGCTAGTGGGTCCCTACTGCCATCCTCTCCACGTACAGTCATATTCTTGTTCCTCTCGGTTGTTGATGACTTTGACAACGCAAGAGGGCGGCGCACCGCGCACGGCGAGCGAACCAAGGCCGAGGACAACGGCGAGGCCTCGGACGGGACGAACAGGAGCCATGGAAGATGCACCGATCCAGTCGCAGGCGGAGGGGAGTACGAGGGTTGAATGGTTTGGGTGCGGGTGTGTGTTGGGGCTGACATCGCCGGAGAATAATAGGACGTGTGGGGGAATAGAGGGAGGGACTGGCCAACGTTGGAGGGTACGGTAGGGCGGCAAAGGCGCAGCCAGCCATGGGAGGCGGGAGCAGGTGGAGCTGACGGGGTGGTTTGGTTTGGGCGGCCGGAGGAAGAAGACAAGAGATAGAAGATACATGACAACTGTTGGATGTCAATCCAATGGCTGGTAGGCAGAATCATTTGTTGACTAGCTAGTAAGTCGACACCACTTTGGATAGGCTATTTCCTCGTGGGTCCCAAATGCCAGAATCCAAATCTGTCACGATGATGCAACCTTTCCTATGAAAATTTACAACCCATTTGGTGTGCTAGTTCGAAATAAGTTTGTGGGTGCTGGTGGGGGCTAATCACTTGGCTTCTGTAATGCACAGTGAGCTCAAGCAGCTGGCGAGAGTGATGTTATTTCCCTTGGTTGGGATTTGTTACAATATTTCACTCTAAATTAAACGAATGGCAAGCCATTTGCCTTGTTCAAAGAAAATAAGACAGTCACAGCCGAGTTGAAAAGGGCAAGAACATCTAACTCCACCTTACAAACTGTACAAAAGCACGAGGGTTAATTGTTCATCAGGTTTAGACAAAACCCAGATTGAAAAGGGCAACAACATCTAACTCCAACACTATTTTCGGTAGTCACAGTCAAATGGATCGGTCAGGTCCATAGAATGAACATCCTGGGTTGTAAAATTTACTGGATTATGACCACAATATGTTGTAAATAGAAGCCCGGCACATTCAGAAGCTCTTTTGCCCACCTGAAACTCCTTTTTTTTCTCTTCGACACACCCATCCATCAAAACCATGTTGCTGATAAACTTAAGCCTGATGCACAATAGTAACCTTGCATTCAACAGGAAGAATGTGACAAATCTAGTGTTTGCATGGTTGGCTACATATCGTTCAAGCGTTATTGTCTTCAATCGAATGTCATGAGAAGTGAGAAAATCCCGGTGCCTACAAATCCATCGATTGGTTATAATTTTCTTACCCCGTCCTGTTGCCTAAATAGACATGAAGATTGAAAATAGTTAACGTCTAAAAAAAGAGTGTGGAAAGAGCAACAGTTGAACGGGTAATTCTAGTACACTATATGCGGGCTTCCAATGTGCGTGAAATTATCACCTTTATATACAACTTCTACAGACATGGAAAGCATTGCAGCAAGCCAATAATCTTGTTCAGATCAAAACTATTCATTTGGATATATAAGATCTTGATAGAATCCAGCACCATTGATAGGCTATCCATGGAGAAACTCTTCATTGAGCATAGAACATAATATTAATACAAAATGTGTACTCCGAGATGATATATAACTTATGCGCATAAATTTAAAATGTAGCTTATGGTTACAAGTGTAGATGATAATATAAAGTACCTAAAGAACTGTGGCGCCAAACACCATCTTGAAATGAGCACAGAGATCATGTATTACACCCAATGTCTCCAGTTTAGGCGGGGAGAGGACGGTTATTTGCGATGGTGAATAACTAGAATCAAGTATCAAACTTTGAAGTGAAGGGGCATCTTGGATGACGAGCCGCCTTCCATCAAAAGAAATTCCAATTCTTACAAGGTTAGGCGACTTTATTTGGAGACAACCGATTCTAACTATGAAAACAAGCACCAAGCACTCCAGGGCAGGGCAACTAGAGTGGATGATGTTGTGCAATGAGCCCTCCTATATCAGGGCTGGCCAAATGGACCGACCCGGCCTGACACGACCCAACATGTTCTAATCGTGCCTGGCACGACCCGGCCCATAGGGGCATGATTAGTAAGCGGGCCGTGCTGTACTGGCCCACATGCTGCGCCTCGCAGCCCAGGCACGACCGCTTAGCTAATCGGGCCGTCCCATTGGCACGCGAGGCACGGTTGGCCCGTGTAGTTTTGGCCTGCTGGGCTGTATTTCGGCTATTTTTTCCTATTTGAGCTGTTTTATATAGCCTATAGATATTTAAAAAAAATCTGGAAATAAATAAATAAAGCTAATCGTGTCGTGCCGTGCCGGACCGCATGCCCAGCCTCTAGGCCCAGGCATGGCCCCTGGCGTGCCGCGTGCCGGGCTCGGCCCGTTTAGCTCGTGCTGTGCCGTGCCTGGGCCACGCTATGCATGCGTGCCAACGGGTCGGCCTAGTTGGCATGGCCCATTTGGCCAGCTATATCCGATATACGAACCCGCACAAGTGAAAGTTTCTTAAGAAATGGGAGTCGAAGGTTTAGTACCAGATTGTCTAGTAGGTAGCACAATGCAAAGGTGGCAGTGTGGAGAGAGGAGGAAAACCGCGAATTGGACATCGGTGCTGAGGGCACAGGTAGATGGCATTCAATATCTGGTAGGTGATTTCCAGGGGAATAGTAGAACTCAAGCAGCTGTAGTTCTGTGAATTCAGTGGATTTCAGCCAGGCGTCCACCATGTAGGGCATGGTATGCTTGCTCAGGTAGCATGACAGGATGCAGAGGCTTTGAACGGAGCCCTGGTAGGAGGAGATGATGGCTCTAGGGATTTCAAAATCATCGAAGAGAGATAGCTGACGACAGTCGAGATTAAGGGGCATGGCGCGCCATAGAGGTGATGACCCACAAGTATAGGGGAACTATCATAGTCCTTTCGATAAATAAGAGTGTCGAACCCAACAAGGAACAGAAGGAAATGACAAGCGGTTTTCAGTAAGGTATTCTCTACAAGTACTGAAATTATCGGTAATAGATAGTTTTGTGATAAGGTAATTTGTAACGGGCAACAAGTAACAAAAGTAAACAAGGTGCAGCAAGGTGGACCAATCCTTTTTGTAGCAAAGGACAAGCCTAGACAAACTCTTATATAAAGGAAAGCGCTCCCGAGGACACATGGGAATTATTGTCAAGCTAGTTTTCATCACGCTCATATGATTCGCGTTCGTTACTTTGATAATTTGATATGTGGGTGGACCGGTGCCTGGGTACTGCCCTTCCTTGGACAATCATCCCACTTATGATTAACCCCTCTTTCAAGCATCCGAAACTACAAAAGAAGTATTAAGGTAAACCTAACCATAGCATGAAACATATGGATCCAAATCAGCCCCTTACGAAGCAACGCATAAACTAGGGTTTAAGCTTATGTCACTCTAGCAACCCATCATCTACTTATTACTTCCCAATGCCTTCCCCTAGGCCCAAATAATGGTGAAGTGTCATGTAGTCGACGTTCACATGACACCACTAGAGGAAAGACAACATACATCTCATCAAAATATCGATTGAATACCAAATTCACATGACTACTTATAGCAAGATTTCTCCCATGTCCTCAGGAACAAACATAACTACTCACAAATCATATTCATGTTCATAATCAGAGGGGTATTAATATGTATAAAGGATCTGAACATATAATCTTCCACCAAATAAACCAACTAGCATCAACTAGAAGGAGTAATCAACACTACTAGCAACCCACATGTACCAATCTGAGGTTTTGATACAAAGATTGGATACAAGAGATGAACTAGGGTTTGAGAGGAGATGGTGCTTGAGGGAGTCCTGGATTAGGGGGTCTCCGGACAACCGGACTATATCCTTTGGCCGGACTGTTGGACTACGAAGATACAAGATTGAAGACTTCGTCCCGTGTCCGGATGGGACTCTCCTTGGCGTGGAAGGCAAGCTAGGCAATACGGATATGTAGACCTCCTCCCTTGTAACCGACTCTGTGTAACCCTAGCCCCCTCCGGTGTCTATATAAACCGGAGGGTTTAGTCTGTAGGACAATATACAATCATACCATAGGCTAGCTTCTAGAGTTTAGCCTCTATGATCTCGTGGTAGATCAACTCTTGTAATACTCATATCATCAAGAATAATCAAGCAGGACGTAGGGTATTACCTCCATCAAGAGGGCCCGAACCTGGGTAAAACATCGTGTCCCCTGCCTCCTGTTACCATCCGCCTTAGACGCACAGTTCGGGACCCCCTACCCGAGATCCACCGGTTTTAACATCGACATTGGTGCTTTCATTGAGAGTTCCACTGTGCCGTCGCCGTAAGGCTTGATGGCTCTTTCGATCATCGGTAGCGATGCGGTCCAGGGTGAGGTTTTCCTCCCCGGACAGATCTTCATATTCGGTGGCTTCGCACTGCGGGCCAATTCGCTTGGCCATCTGGAGCAGATCGAGAGCTACGCCCCTGGCCGTCAGGTCAGGTTCAGAAACTTAAACTA
This sequence comes from Triticum aestivum, assembly GCF_018294505.1. NCBI lineage: Eukaryota > Viridiplantae > Streptophyta > Magnoliopsida > Poales > Poaceae > Triticum > Triticum aestivum. Next base: position 496,668,889 of record NC_057809.1, on the reverse strand, counting down.
CACTGCCGACATTCACGGAGACTTGATCTTCGATGGATTTGGGCCCATGTCACGTGCGCCACACAATCACGACGAGCATGACGTAACTCTGCCGTCGGATAGTGTTCGGGAGATCGCATCTGCAACTACTCCGGCCTTCAATCCGGAGCAAATTGCGCCATCCAGGGACGGAGGGATAGACCCCGCCATGGGGGCCGCATTCTCAGTGGCGATGGAGCCGGATACTGACTTCACCCCTTACGAGAGCCGTGTCGCCGAACCACTGGATTCGTCTCCGGCCACGGACTCCGAGCCACTTGCATCCGTGCCTAGCGAATCTGACTGGGCGCCGATCATGGAGCTCACCTCCGCGGATATCTTTCAGCACTCGCCTTTCGGCGATGTGCTAAATTCATTAAAGTCTCTCTCCTTATCAGGAGAACCTTGGCCGAACTATGTCCGGCTAGAATGGGATGCAGACGACGAAGAAATTCGCTGCCCACCCACCACCCACTTAGTAGCCACTATCGATGACTTACCCGACATGCTCAACTTTGACTCAGAAGACATTGACGGCATGGACGAAGATGCACGAAATGAACAGGAACCAGCACCCACAGGGCGCCGGACAGTCACTTCATCACATGACATATACATGGTGGATACACCCAAAGAAGGCAATGGCGAAGAGACAGCGGAGGATGGCCCCTCCAAGAAGCAATCCAAGCACCGACGTCAGCGGCGCCGCTCTAAGTCCCGCCAAAGCAAAAACAGCGATAACAGCGCAACAGAAAATAACACTCCAGTCGACTCTAGAGGAAACGACGACCACATTGCCCCGGCATCAGAGCACGATGAAGCTGCAAGCGGCGAACATAGTACGGATACAATGTCCGAACACGGCGACGCTGAGGATAAACCTCATCAACCCCCCTCTCGGGAGGAAAACAGTCCGAACGAAGATGCACACATCATCCCGGAAACGCACTTGGAGCAAGAGAACCTCCGCAGAAGGCTTATTGACACAGCGAGGAGTTTGAAGAAGCAGAAGCAAAGGCTTAAGGCCGCACAAAATACGCTCAACAGTGATAACCCACAAGTATAGGGGATCGCAACAGCTTTCGAGGGTAGAGTATTTAACCCAAATTTATTGATTCGACACAAGGGGAGCCAAAGAATATTCTCAAGTATTAGCAGCTGAGTTGTCAATTCAACCACACCTGGAAGCTTAGTATCTGCAGCAAAGTGTTTAGTAGCACAGTAATATGATAGTGGTGGTCATGGCAACAAAAGTAAAGACAACAAAAGTAACGTTTTTGGTATTTTGTAGTGATTGTAACAGTAGTAGCGGGAAAGTAAATAAGCGAGAATCAGTATATGGAAAACTCATAGGCACCGGATCAGTGATGGATAATTATGCCAGATGCGGTTCATCATGTAACAGTCATAACATAGGGTGACACAGAACTAGCTCCAATTCATCAATGTAATGTAGGCATGTATTCCGTATATAGTCATACATGCTTATGGAAAAGAACTTGCATGACATCTTTTGTCCTACCCTCCTGTGGCAGCGGGGTCCTATTGGCAACTAAGGGATATTAAGGCCTCCTTTTAATAGAGAACCGGAACAAAACATTAGCACATAGTGAATACATGAACTCCTCAAACTATGGTCATCACCGGGAGTGGTCCCAATTATTGTCACTTCGGGGTTGCCGGATCGTAACACATAGTAGGTGACTATAGACTTGCAAGATAGGATCAAGAACTCTCATATATTCATGAAAACATAATAGGTTTAGATCTGAAATCATGGCACTCGGGCCCTAGTGACAAGCATTAAGCATAGCAAAGTCATAGCAACATCAATCTCAGAACATAATGGATACTAGGGATCAAACCCTAACAAAACTAACTCGATTACATGATAAATCTCATTCAACCCATCATCGTCCAGCAAGCCTACGATGGAATTACTCACGCACGGCGGTGAGCATCATGAAATTGATGATGGAGGATGGTTGATGATGACGACGGCGACAAATCCCCCTCTCCGAAGCCCCGAACGGACTCCAGATCAGCCCTCCCGAGAGGTTTTAGGGCTTGGCGGCGGCTCCGTATCGTAAAACGCGATGATTTCTTCTCTCTAATTTTTTTCTCTCTGAAAGCAAATATATAGAGTTGGAGTTGGCGTCGGAGGGCATCCAGGGGGCCCACGAGGTAGGGGGCGCGCCCTAGGGGGGCACCCCGCCCTCGTGAGAAGGGTGTGGGCCCCCTGGTATTCATCTTTGGCGAGGATTTTTTATTGTTTTTTCTAAGATGTTCCATGGAGTTTCAGGTCATTCCGAGAATATTTGTTTTCTGCACATAAAACAACACCATGGCAATTCTGCTGAAAACAACATCAGTCCGGGTTAGTTCCATTCAAATCATACAAGTTAGAGTCCAAAACAAGGGAAAAGTGTTTGGAAAAGTAGATACGACGGAGACGTATCAACTCCCCCAAGCTTAAACCCTTGCTTGTCCTCAAGCAATTCAGTTGACAAACTGAAATAAAGAAAAACTTTTACAAACTCCGTTTTGTCTTGTTGTTGTAACTATGTCAAGCCAGTATTCAAGTTTTCAGCATAGATCATAACTAACTACATTTGCAATAATTATCAGGTCTCATAATTACTCATATCAATAGCATAATCAACTAGCAAGTCATAATAATAAATCTCAGATGACAACACTTTCTCAAAACAATCATAATATGATATAACAAGATGGTATCTCGCTAGCCCTTTCTGAGACCGCAAAACATAAATGGAGAGCACCTTTAAAGATCAAGGACTGACTAGACATTGTAATTCATGGTAAAAGAGATCCAATCATAGTCATACCCAATATAAATTAACAGTGATGAATGCAAATGATAGTTGTGCTCTCCAGCTAGTGCTTTTTAATAAGAGGGTGATGACTCAACATAAAAGTAAATGGATAGGCCCTTCGCAGAGGGACGTAGGGATTTGTAGAGGTGCCAAAGCTCGGTTTTGAAATAGAGATAAATTGTATTTTGAGCGATATACTTTCATTGTCAACGTAACAACTAAGAGATGATGATATCTTCCATGCTAAACACATTATAGGTGGTTCCCAAACAGAATGGTAAAGTTTATACTCCCCCTCCACCAACAAGCATCAATCCATGGCTTGCTCGAAACAACGAGTGCCTCCAACATACATCAGGTCCCAGGGGGAGTTTTGTTTGTAATTAATTTTGATTTAGTTTGCATAAAGCATGGGACCGGGCATCCCGGTGACCAGCCATTTTCTTGTGAGTGAGGAGCGGAGTCCACTCCTCTTGAGAATAACCCGCCTAACATGGAAGATAAGGACAGCCTTGGTTGATACATGAGCTATTTGAGCATACAAAATAGAATGTTTATTTGAAGGTTTAGAGTTTGGCACATAAAAATTTACTTGGAACGGCAGGTAGATACCGCATATAGGAAGGTATAGTGGACTCATCTGGAATAACTTTGGGGTTTAAGGGATTGGATGCACAAGCAGTATTCCCGCTTAGTACAAGTGAAGGCTAGCAAAAGACTGGGAAGCGACCAACTAGAGAGCGACAACAGCCATGTACATGCATTAAAATTAATAAACATTGGATGCAAGCATGAGTAGGATATAATCCACCATGAACATAAATATCGTGAAGGCTATGTTGATTTGTTTCAACTACATGCGTGAACATGTGCCAAGTCAAGTCACTTAAATCATTCAAAGGAGGATACCACCCCATCATACCACATCATAATCATCTCAATAGCATGTTGGCACACAAGGTAAACCATTATAACTCATAGCTAATCAAGCATGGCACAAGCAACTATGATCTCTAATTGTCATTCCAAACATGTTTATTCATAATAAGCTGAATCAGAAACGAGGGACTCATCATATTTACAAAAACAAAAGAGGTCAAGTTCATACCAGCTTTTCTCATCTCAGTCAGTCCATCATATATCATCATAATTGCCTTTCACTTGCACGACCGAATGGTGTGAATAATAATAAGAGTGTACGTGCATTGGACTAAGCTGGAATCTGCGAGCATTCCATAAACAGGAGAAGACAAGGCAATATGGGCTCTTGGTTAAATCAACAATAATGCATATAAGAGCCACTTCAACAATTTAATTATGGTCTTCTCCTACTGACCCCCAAATAAAAGAAAAGAAATAAAACTATTTACACGGGAAAGCTCCCAACAAGCAAAAGAAGAACGAGAAATATTTTTTGGTTTTCTTTTTAATTATTACTACTACAGCAGAAAAATAAACTACTACTAATTTTTTTTGGTTTTTCTTAAGGTTTAACAAACACACAGGAAGAAAGCATAAAAGAAAATAAACTAGCATGGATATTACAGTGAAAGAGTATGAGCACCGACATCTAGCAATGAGTGTGTGTGAACATAAATGTAATATCGGTGAGAAATACGTACTCCCCCAAGCTTAGGCTTTTGGCCTAAGTTGGTCTATGGCCACGGCTGGCCTGGCGGATATCCATAATAATAGTTGTTGGGGTCATACTGTGATGAGGAAGAATAGTTGGTATCACACTGTGATGAAGAAGAAGACTCTGACTGCCACTGGCTGACAGTCATCTCTGGATCCCAAGAATAAACAGATTGTCGTGGAGGCTCATCTTGTGGCTCCTGTTCCGGGACTGGTGCAGGATTCTTGTAAGCTTGGACGGCAGCCCACGTAACGAGGTAGGGTCCTACAAAATTGAACAAAGAAGGAGCAGACAGGATAATTGTCTCAGGATGATGTTTGTTAAAGAACAATTGATACTTAAGCTCTCCTGCCCTATTCTTAACAATAAAATCATGTGCCACCATACTTTTATGATCTAGATAAACACGGGGCAGCACCTTTTCTTCCTTCTCAGCATGCCTAATAGGTATGTTAAAATGTGCAGCTAGGCGTGTGGCATAGATGCCTCCAAAGATGGGACCCTTAGTACGGTTCATACTTAACCGTCTAGCAATAATACCGCCCATACTAAAAGTGTTATCGCTGTATAAACCGTGGTGCAGAATAATTATATCAGGGATACTAAGGTTTCCACTGTTTCCGCGTCCAATTAAACAACGACTAGCAAATAATGCAAAGTAACGTAAAATAGGAAAATGTATGCTAGTGATTCGTGCATCAGAAACCTTTCTAGTTTCTCCTACAGTGATAGTATCAATAAACCCAGCCACATCATCATGATGTGGTTCTTCTGTCTTGCCCTTGAAAGGGATTAAACAAATCCGACAGAAATCATAAAGTGACATCTCCTTATGCTCATCATATAAATGAAACTCCACCGTAGGTGGTGAGTTCCTAGAATGAAAATGAAAGTTTTGCACAAAAGTATTTGCGAGTAAGAGATACTAATCGCATTGGTTGTGGAGGAAAGTGGTGAGGCCTGCATTGTGAGCCAATTCATGAAAATCTTCATAGATACCGGCTGCTCTCAAGAAATCTCTAGAAGGCCATTCACACGCTCGAACCTCCGTGGTGCGCGGCAAATTATACTTAGGCTTCGGTGCCTTTTCCTTCGAGCTTTGGCTCGATGAGCCCCTCAAAAATCTCCTCATTATTTTTCTGAAATAATCTAAAATTCTTAGTAACTTCAAAAAAATGAACCAACTTCAATAATATTGATAGCAACTACTCCTACAAGTGCCTAGAGCCTAAATCAAGCATTAGAACTACTTGGAACCATATAAGTTTGACATGCAAGCTCAAGAACATGGTCAGCTATGCAGCACAAATTTGCAAAGAATAAATCACTAGAACAAAAACTAATTGGACCAATGGAGGAGTCACATACCAAGGAACAATCTCCCCAAGCAGTTTTGTGAGAGGTGCTTTGAGCAAGGAGATCGAAAATCACAGCAAAAGTGGCTGGAACTCGTGCTTGAGTTGGTTTTTCGGGTTTGTGTGAGATAGAGGAAGAAGATGGGTGCTGGGATAAGTGGAGGAGGGCCACCGTGGGCCCACAAGGCAGGGGCGCGCCCTAGGGGGGGCACCCACCACCCTCGTGGCCAGGTGGCAGCTCCTCCCGCGGTAATTTTTGCACAGTAAATCCTCAAATATTCCCGAAAAAATCATATTAAATTGGCATGTAATTCTGAGGACTTTTATTTTCGGGATATTTTTATATTGCACGGATAAGTCAGGAAACAGATAGAAAATACTAAATTTACTTTATTTAATATAAATAACAGAAAGTAAAAGTGGGGTACAGAAGTTTGTGCTTCTAGTTTCATCCATCTCATGCTCATCAAAAGGAATCCACTAACAAGGTTGATCAAGTCTTGTTAACAAACTCATTCCGATAATCATGAAACCGGAGAAATTTCGAATAACACTAAGTTACCTCAATGGGGATATGCACATCCCCAATAATAAGAATATCATATTTCTTCTTGACAGTAGGAAGAGCAAATTCAAAACCTCCAAATATAATTGATGAAATTTTTCCAATAGAGTTGATACTATGAACTTGAGGTTGTTTCCTCGGAAAGTGTACCGTACCATTAACATGAAAAGGGACATTGCCTTTGTTGCAATTAATAACGGCCCCTGCAGTATTAAGAAAAGGTATTCCAAGAATAATAGACATACTATCATCCTCGGGAATATCAAGTATAACAAAGTCCGTTAAAATAGTAACGTTTGCAACCATAACAAGCACATCCTCACAGATACCGACAGGTATAGCAGTTGATTTATCAGCCATTTGCAAAGATATTTCAGTAGGTGTTAGCTTATTCAAGTCAAGTCTACGATGTAAAGAGAGAGGCATAACACTAACACCGGCTCCAAGATCACATAAAGTAGTTTTAATATAATTTCTTTTAATGGAGCAAGGTATAGTAGGTACTTCGGGGTCTCCAAGTTTCTTTGTTATTCCACCCTTAAAAGTATAATTAGCAAGCATGGTGGAAATCTCAGCTTCCGGTATCCTTCTTTTATTAGTAATGATATCCTTCATAATTTAGCATAAGGATTTGTTTTGAGCACATCAGTTAATCGCATACGCAAAAAGATAGGCCCAATCATTTCAGCAAATCGCTCAAAATCCTCATCATCCTTTTTCTTGGATGGTTTCGAAGGAAAAGGCATGGGTTTCTGAACCCAAGGTTCCCTTTCTTTACCATGTTTCATAGCAACAAAATCTCTTTTATCATAACGTTGATTCTTTGATTGTGGGTTATCAAGATCAACATCAGGTTCAATTTCTACATCATTATCATTACTAGGTTGAGCATCATCATGAACATCATCATTAATATTTTTACTAGGTTCATGTTCATTACCAGGTTGTGTTTCAGCATCAGACATAGAAATATCATTTGGATTATCAGGTGGTTCAGCAATAGGTTCACTAGAAGTTTGCACAGTTCTATCATTTTTCTTCTTCTTCTTTTTAGAAGAACTAGGAACATCAATATTATTACTTTGAGAATCTTGCTCGATTCTCTTAGGGTGGGCTTCAGGATACAAAGGTTCTCGAGTCATTCTACCAGTTCTAGTAGCCACTCTAACAGCATAATCATTTTTCTTAGTATTCATTTCATCAAGCACTTCTTTTTGAGCCTTAAGTACTTGTTCCACTTGAGTGGTAACCATAGAAGCATGTTTGCTAACAAGTTTAAGTTCACCTTTAATATCAGCCATATAATCACCCAAGCGTCTAATCATATAAGCATTTTCTTTTAATTGTCTACCAAAATAAGCATTGAAGTCGTCTTGCTTAAACATAAAGTTATCAAACTCATCCAAGCACTGACTAGCAATTTTAGTAGGAGGGACTTCAACTTTATCATATCTATAGAGAGAATTTACCTTTACTACCTGTGTCGGGATATCGGGATCAGGGGGTTCTTCAATAAATAAAGAATTAAGATCATATGTTTCTTCAACAGGCGGTGTATTAAGAGTATATCTTCAATAGGAGGTAAATTCTTAACGTCTTCAGCTTCAATACCTTTTTATTTCATAGATTTCTTTGCCTCTTGCATATCTTCGGGACTGAGAAATAGAACACCTCTCTTCTTCGGAGTTGGTTTAAGAATAGGCTCAGTAATTGGAGCAGGAGCTGGCTCAGGAGGTGCCCAATTATTTTCATTTGTCAACATATTATTCAATAGAATTTCAGCTTCATCCGGTGTTCTTTCCCTAAAAAGAGAACCAGCACAACTATCCAGGTAATCTCTGGAAGCATCGGTTAGTCCATTATAAAAGATATCAAGTATTTCAGGTTTCTTAAGAGGATGATCAGGCAAAGCATTCAGTAGCTTGAGAAGCCTCCCCCAAGCTTGTGGGAGACTCTCTTCTTTAATTTGCATGAAGTTGTATATTTCCCTCAAAGCAGCTTGTTTCTTATGAGCAGGGAAATATTTAGCAGAGAAGTAATAAATCATATCCTGGGGACTACGCACACAACCAGGATCAAGAGAATTAAACCATATCTTAGCATCACCCTTTAATGAGAACGGAAATATTTTGAGTATATAAAAGTAACGCGATCTCTCATCATTAGTGAACAGGGCAGCTATATCATTTAACTTAGTAAGATGTGCCACAACAGTTTCAGATTCATAGCCATAAAACGGATCAGATTCAACCAAAGTAATTATATCAGGATCAACAGAGAATTCATAATCCTTATCAGGAACACATATAGGTGAAGTAGCAAAAGCAGGGTCGGGTTTCATTTTATCTCTAAGTGATTCTTTGTTCCATTTAATTAATAACCTCTTAAGCTCATATCTATCTCTGCAAGCTAAAATAGCGGCAGAAGATTCCATATCAAAAAGATAGCTCTCAGGAATAACAGGCATATTTTCATCATCACTATCATCATCGTATTCAGACTCAATAATTTTTTTTCTCTAGCCCTAGCAATTTGTTCATCAAGAAATTCACCAAGGGGCACAGTAGTATCAGACATAGAAGCAGTTTCATCACAAGTATCATGCATAGCAGAAGTGGCATCATCAATAACATGTGACATATCAGAACGAATAGCAGAAGCAGGTGTAGGTGTCACAAACTTACTCATAACAGAAGGCGAATCAAGTGCAGAGCTAGATGGCAGTTCCTTACCTCCCCTCGTAGTTGAGGGATAGATCTTGGTTTTGGATCTCTCAAGTTCTTCATAGTGATAAGTAGATATAAATCCCAAGTGACTCAAAGAATAGAGCTATGCTCCCGGCAACAGCGCCAGAAATTAGTCTTGATAACCCACAAGTATAGGGGATCGCAACAGCTTTCGAGGTTAGAGTATTCAACCCAAATTTATTGATTCAACACAAGGGGAGCCAAAGAATATTCTCAAGTATTAGCAGCTGAGTTGTCAATTCAACCACACCTGGAAACTTAGTATCTCCAGCAAAGTGTTTAGTAGCACAGTAATATGATAGTGGTGGTAGCGGCAACAAAAGTAAAGACAACAAAAGTAATGTTTTTGGTATTTTGTAGTGATTGTAACAGTAGCAGCGGGAAAGTAAATAAGCGAGAACCAGTATATGGAAAACTCGTAGGCACCGGATCAGTGATGGATAATTATGCCGGATGCGGTTCATCATGTAACAGTCATAACATAGGGTGACACATAACTAGCTCCAATTCATCAATGTAATGTAGGCATGTATTCCGTATATAGTCATACGTGCTTACGGAAAAGAACTTGCATGATATCTTTTGTCCTACCCTCCCGTGGCAGCGGGGTCCTATTGGAAACTAAGGGATATTAAGGCCTCCTTTTAATAGAGAACCGGAACAAAGCATTAGCACATAGTGAATACATGAACTCCTCAAACTATGGTCATCACTGGGAGTGGTCCCGATTATTGTCACTTCGGGGTTGCCGGATCATAACACATAGTAGGTGACTATAGACTTGCAAGATAGGACCAAGAATTCTCATATATTCATGAAAACATAATAGGTTCAGATCTGAAATCATGGCACTCGGGCCCTAGTGACAAGCATTAAGCATAGCAAAGTCATAGCAACATCAATCTCAGAACATAATGGATACTAGGGATCAAACCCTAACAAAACTAACTCGATTACATGATAAATCTCATCCAACCCATCACCGTCCAGCAAGCCTACGATGGAATTACTCACGCACGGCGGTGAGCATCATGAAATTGGTGATGGAGGATGGTTGATGATGACGACGGCGACGAATCCCCCTCTCCGGAGCCCCGAATGGACTCCAGATCAGCCCTCCCGAGAGGTTTTAGGGCTTGGCGGCGGCTCCGTGTCGTAAAACGCGATGATTTCTTCTCTCTGATTTTTTTCTCTCCGAAAGCAAATATATAGAGTTGGAGTTGGCGTCGGAGGGCATCCAGGGGGCCCACGAGGTAGGGGGCGCGCCCTGGGGGGGGGGGGCGCCCCCCACCCTCGTGAGAATGGTGTGGGCCCCCTGGTATTCATCTTTGGCGAGGATTTTTTATTGTTTTTTCTAAGATGTTCCGTGGAGTTTCAGGTCATTCCGAGAATATTTGTTTTCTGCACATAAAACAACACCATGGCAATTCTGCTGAAAACAGCGTCAGTACGGGTTAGTTCCATTCAAATCATAAAAGTTAGAGTCCAAAACAAGGGCAAAAGTGTTTGGAAAAGTAGATACGACGGAGAAATATCAAACAGCAGGTGGAACAAAGTGCTCGACAACGAAGCGAAGTATGGTGGAATTTACCACACAAAGAGATATCCAAAGCGCAAGCTACTACCTGAATTCAATGATGAGGCCTTAGAGCCCACAAGCCAAAAAATGAAACGACCAACCAGCCGGATCCACCACCTTGTGACCATGATAGAGCGGCTAACAAAGTCGCACATAAGTTAACACATGATCTACGTGAGGACTTGCGCCAAAAGTCCGGTATGACCAGATCCATCTATGGATCTAGGAAGCGCGCTCCGGCACAAAACCAAAACCGAATACTACAACTGTCCGAACGCCGTGGCACATCCCAATACAGGGGTGCCGCACACCCCCTATGTTTCACTGATGAGGTGTTGGACCACGAATTCCTAGAAGGATTCAAACCAGTGAACATAGAGGCGTACGGCGGGACCACAGACCCTGGGGTCTGGATAGAGGACTTTATCCTCCATATCCATATGGCTCGTGGAGACTATCTCCATGCCATCAAATACTTGCCCCTCAAGCTTAAAGGACCAGCTCGGTAGTGGCTGAAAAGCCTCCCCGAAAACTCAATTGGAAGTTGGAAGGAGCTCGAGGACGGTTTCCGGGCTAACTTTCAAGGGACCTATGTTCGACCTCCGGATGCAGATGATTTAAGCCATATAATTCAACAGCCTGGAGAGTCCCCCCGAAAGCTCTGGAACAGGTTTCTCACTAAGAAGAACCAAATTGTCGACTGTCTGGACGTCGAAGCCTTAGCAGCTTTCAAACACAGCGTCCGAGACAAATGGCTTGCCAGACACCTCGACCAAGAAAAACCGAGAACAATGGCAGCCCTAACAAGCCTCACGACCCGCTTTTGCGCGGGCGAAGATAGCTGGTTAGCCCGCAGTAGCACCAGCGACCCAAGCACATCATGAAGTAAGGGATGGCAATGGAAAACCACGGCGCAATAAAAACAAGCTTTGAAATAAAGAAGATAGCCCAGATAATACGGCGCTCAACGCCGGATTCAGGGGCTCTCGACCAGGTCAGCAGAAAAAGCCTTTCAAAGGCAGCAGAGGCGGACCATCTGGCCTAAACAAGATTCTTGACAAACTCTGTCAGATTCATGGCACCCCCGATAAACCTGCAAATCACACCCACAGAGAATGTTGGGTCTTCAAGCAGGCCGACAAACTAAATGCCGAATACAAGTGAGGGGAGACACCAAGCGAAGACGAGGACGAGCCTCACCAGCAAAGCACTGGAGGACAGAAAAAAGTCCCACCAGAGGTCAAAACAGTAAACATGATCCACGTGACGAAGAGGAGAAGCAAATATGCACTCCGAGACACACGCGCCATAGAGCCCGTCACCCCCAGGTTCAACCCCTGGTTGGCCTGCCCGATCACTTTTGATCGCGGGGATCATGCGACAAGCATTTGGCATGAAGGATTGACTGCCTTGGTGTCAGACCCAATAATAAACTGATACCATCTCACACGAGTCCTCATGGATGGTGGTAGTGGCCTAAATCTGATATATCAGGACACAATCCGCAAAATGGGGATAGACCCGGCAAAAATCAGCCACAGCAGTACTACCTTCAAGGGAGTAATACCAGGCCAAGAGGCCTGCTGTACGAGCTCTTTATTGCTAGAGGTTGTATTCGATTCTTCCGACAACTTCCGAAGCGAAAAGCTAACTTTCCACATCGCTCCATTCCGAAGTGGCTATCAAGCACTACTCGGAAGAGCGACTTTCGCTCGTTTTAATGCAGTACCGCATTACGCTTCTCTCAAGCTTAAGATACCCGGTCCAGGTGGCACCATCACCATTAGTGGAAATATTGAGCGTTCTCTACGCGCAGAATAATGTGCGGCGGCTTTAACAGCCGACCACTAGACGGCCTTAGCAATCAGAATAAACGACAGGTCGTCAAGACCACAGACACGGTTAGACGAGTTCGGCGCATCACTACAAATACATGAGATTGGTTTGATGGTTAAACCCTCATAAACGGTACCAGGGGCTTCCCGCGTGTAATCAGGGCTAGCTCGGCTCAACCTGACTTATCTTGAATTTTAACGGTTTATTGATAATAACCAATTTTTTGGCACGGCAACTTTCACCTAAGTTCTTCTCTTTTACAAATGACAATCGTGATACACCCATCCGGGACACGACACAACGGAGACACAGGCGCAGACGTGCAGCAGGGACCCGCTCAAAGGTTTCTTTTCATATTAAGACCCTGCATAAACCTTCCTTACTGTCTCTTGTTGTTCACATCCTCCGGATACTCAATACAACCGAGAAGGATACTGACGTTCTTGGCATGTGGCCACGTCAGGATATTGCATGCACCTAGACACTCAAGGTTTATTATTAAGGGCATTGTTCAGCCCGACATATGTTATAAAGACCGAATACCTTAGGGAGTGTTCAGCGTCGCGAGTTTGGCCTTATATGCATTAGCTCTGAATCATGTCTTTGGTCAAATGTTGGGTTTGCCCGGCTCCCACATTTTGGTACCTTACGTTCCGCTATATCGGCTAAGGTAGCACTGGGAGAACTACTATGATTGTGCCCTGGTTCATCCGGATGAGCACCTCAGTAGAGAAAGCCGAAAACTGACTGTCATGATAAAGCGCGAGACAGGTCAGCCACTCGATGACTTGACGGAATCTTCGGGATTCCTCCGCATTAACGAAGAGCCGTTTCCCGGTCATGTACGTACGCGCCCCATATTCGGACGAGCGCAGAAGTACCAGGGGCTATATAGTAGCCCCACCATCAAACTCCTATGGCTAAGTGAAAGTGTTAAAGCAATATAGTCCGATTGCCTTGTTCGCTGCGCTACCACCTCCTTAATGGACCAAGACGTTGGATCAAGTGTGAATACGCGTTTTTTGCGAACACCCCCGCATTATGTGCGTGGGGGCGGAAGCCGACGACTGCAAACTTTCAGATTATATACATATCTACATAAACGGCCGCACAGGAGGCATCATAATACTTTCAGGGAAAAGTATAAATACAGCCTTCATAATTCAATAAAATATTGTTTTTACAATGGGAATACATGTCACTAGAACATAATATTCTTCGAGCACTGCGCCTCTATCGAACGAGCGCCTTCAAGGACCTATTCAAAGTAGTGCTCGGCAGCTACTCGGCCCATGGCCGAACCCTGTGTTGCAATAGCGGTGGCCTCCATATCTGCCCAGTATGTTTTGACACGGGCAAGTGCCATCAGCGCACCCTCTATGCACGCCGACCTCTTCATAGCGTCGATGTGCGGCACAACGCCAAGGAATTGTTGCACTAAACTAAAGTAACTATTCGGCCTTGGCCCTCCCGGCCACAGATGATCCACAACAGACCTCATGGCAAGTCCGGACAACCTATGGAGCTCGGCCCACTCGGCCATTTGCTCATTCAACAGCAGCGGACACACTGGAGCATGGAACTGTGACCAGAACAGCTTCTCCACTTCATGATCTTTTTGATCCTTGAAGTACTCGGTCGCATCAGCAGCACTTGCTGCCAAATCCACGTTTGAGTCTGCAGAACTCCATAGTTGATCAAGAGGTGCATACTTCAGATCTCCGAACTTAGTTCGCAACAAAAAGGGCTTCCCAGCTGCGATATCTCTAGCTTGATGCAACTCCTCCTTTGTCGCTCGTATTTTGGAACGGGCTTCCTTGGCTGCTACCATGGCCTTCTCCAGGTCCGTCGCCTTCGCACTGTTTTCTTCTTCAAGAAGCTGGTAACGGTCGATGGCATCTTTCAACTCAACGGCCATCTTGGCCATTCTTTGCTTGCTCTGGCAATGTGCGGCCTGTTCGGCCCTCAGCTCTTCGACCGCCTTTAGAGCGGCCGCATCGCTATTTCTGGCTTGCTCCTTGGCTCGAGCAAGTTCCGCCCGAAGGGTCTCCACAGTGGCAGCTCCATATGCAGTCACAACATATTAAAGATAGTGGCATCATGCTCCTCTTACTATGTGTTGATCACCGGAGAAATCACTTACCCTGTGCCTCGTCAAGCCGCTTGTTGACAAGCACGATGTCGGCATCTGCCGCATCAAGTTGTTGCTTTAGCTCGGCAAACCCATCAGTCCGGCTAGCCACTGGAGCTTCAGCCACCTGCACATAAAGGCGGTCTATTTATTACCTGGGACTATGATCCTCTATTTGCCGCCGTTTTCGACGACAACCAGAGTCTCAGGGGCTACTATCTGCATAGGGCACACCTAACGTGTGCGGTACTGTAAAAAACATACACTATTTCACGTACCTCAAAGCCTTTTAGCAGACTCATAAAAGCTTCATGCAATCCGCTTTCAACGGATGAAATCCTTTCAATTACTGTACCCATTAGCATACGATGCGCTTCTGAGATGGCCGCTTGCTCCAGAAGATCCTTCAGTGCGTCCGACCACACACTGTACGGTTCTGGACTCTTTCTGTTGCTCTCTTTAGGAGCCGAACATTGAGGACTCCGGGTAGCCAAAGGATTACCCTCTGGCCTTGGTGGATCAGGAGAGACCCTCCGCGACGACACTTCAGGGTCGCCCGCCTCATGAGGCGGGGTGGCAGGGGGAGGCATTTCGCTCTCCATCATCTCCGGAAGAAGATCCCCCGAAGACGAACTCTATCGAGAAGGGCTACGATCCGAACTACAAGATATAAGCTTCGGTTATTGTCTCCAGAAGTAAGGTAGGACACTTTCACTATTAAAGTACTTTTTGATTACTTACAACTCGGTAGAGGGCTGATCCCCGTGCGGACATTGTGCGGCAAGAATACCCTCCGAAGCAGGACCCTCTGGCGAGGATTTCTTCCCCCGTTTGGAAGCCTTTGTTTCCGGATCTTCAGAGGTGATCCTCTTCCTTCCTCGGGGAGAGGGAATGTCAGATTCTTCTCCCTGGTTATCCTCCTTCACGGAGGTGTTACTTCCCCCGCTTGCGGCCTCTTTATTCCCCCCTTCATCTTCCTTTGAGGGCACCTGATAAGGCGCCGGCTCGAGCATTCCGTCCAGTACTGGATTGGCCAAGCCTTCGGGAAGGGGGGCCGAACACCTGATCACCTTTGCCTTTGTTATCCAGTCCTGGTCAAAGAGCGACTTTTCATAATGATGTCATGATAAAAAAAGGACAGCGTGTTCGGCCATGGGATTACTTACTTGGGTAGCAAGGCGGTTGCAGCTCAGACTCGCATCCTCGGTGGTATTCGGACACTCTATTTGGGGTCCGAAGAACAATTTGTACATCTCCTCGAGCGTCATGCCGAGGAAGTGCTGGATGGTTCACGGTCCTTCTAGGTTGAATTCCCACATACGGAGGGGTCGACGTTTGCAAGGTTGGACTCGACGAACTAGCATAACTTGCATTACCATAACCAGGCTGAAGTCTCTCTCAAAGAGATATCGGACGCGGCTCTGCAATATTGGCACATCCTTTGCTGGACCCCAGCTCAGCCCCCTGCTGATCCATGATGTCAGTTGTGGTGGGGGACCCGAGCGAAAGGCAGGGGCGGCTACCCACTTGGCACTTCGGGGAGCTGTGATATAAAACCACTCCCGCTGCCACAAACTGGACACCTCTGGGAAGGAACCCTCTGGCCATGGAGCATCAACACTTTTGCTTATTACAGCACCTCCGCACTCTACGTGCTGCCCCTTGATCATCTTCGGCTTCACATTGAAGGTCCTGAGCCACAGGCCGAAGTGAGGGGTAATGCGGAGGAAGGCCTCACATACGACGATGAATGACGAGATGTGAAGGAGGGAATCCGGGGCCAGATCATGGAAATCTAGCCCATAATAGAACATGAGCCCCCTAACAAAGGGATCCAGAGCAAGGCCTAGTCCTTGGAGGAAGTGAGAGATGAACACAACACTCTCGTTGGGTTCGGGAGTGGGGATGACCTTCCCTCGGGCGGGCAGCCTGTGCGAAATTTCGGCGGTCAGATATCTGGCCTCTCTCAGCTTCTTGATGTCCTCCTCTATGACAGAGGAAGGCATCCACCGACCTTGGAGGTTGGATCCGAACATGGTTGAAGGTCCGAAGCGCCTGACCTGAGCCTGGGGTGTTGGAACTCGAGGCGGGGCAAGGATTCATTGAGCACGAGAGGAAAAAAGGACATGTCTTGGCCTCTTTATAAAGAGGGTGAATATCAAGCATCCTCCTCGCGGCCGTTTTGGACTCGCCTAAAATCTAGGAGTCATGCCAACGGGCACGAGTGGGTTACCCATGCCCGTATTGATGAGAATGCCGTAATAAGGGGGACACGATCTCTCCTTTGACAAGACGTGTCAAGAAAACTGCCTCGTGATATGTGCGGTGCTGGTTGAGAAAAACGGTTCGAATAATGACCGGGCCATGACATGATCTCATGCTGTCAAAACGTGTCAGCAGATTAGATTTGTGGAAATATTATTCTCTCTACGGTGGTGTATGGAACTTGTTTTGCAGAGCCGTACACTATCCTTGGGTTCAAAATCTTCTATGGAGTATTCGGAGGAGGAACCCGCCTTGCAATGCCGAAGACAAATCTGTGCGCCGGACTCATCGTCATTGAAGCCTGGTTCAGGGGCTACAAGATTGAAGACTTCGTCCCGTGTCCGGATGGGACTCTCCTTGGCGTGGAAGGCAAGCTAGGCAATACGGATATGCAGATCTCCTCCCTTGTAACCGACTCTGTGTAACCCTAGCCCCCTCCGGTGTCTATATAAACCAGAGGATTTAGTCTGTAGGACAATATACAATCATACCATAGGCTAGCTTCTAGGGTTTAGCCTCTATGATCTCATGGTAGATCAACTCTTGTGATACTCATATCATCAAGAACAATCAAGCAGGACATAGGGTATTACCTCCATCAAGAGGGCCCAAACCTGGGTGATACATCGTGTCCCCTGCCTCCTGTTACCATCCACCTTAGACGCACAGTTCGGGACCCCCTACCTGAGATCCGCCGGTTTTGACACCGACAGTGCTGGTGAAGATGTTGATGGAGATTGACCCTCTCCCGATGAGAGGATCGATGGTGATGACGATGGTGACGATTTCCCCCTCCCAGAGGGATGTTTCCCCGGCAGAACAGCTCTAACGGAGCCCTAGATTGGTTCCTCCAAGGTTCCGCCTCGAGACGGCGGCGCTTCGTCCCGAAAGCTTCCTTCTGATTTTTTCTAGGGTGAAAGACTTCATATAGCAAAAGATGGGCACTGGAGGCCTGCCAGTGGGCCCACTATGCAGGGGGGCGTGCCCAGAGGGTAGGGCACGCCCCCACTGAGGGAGTCCTGGATTAGAGGGTGTTCGGGTAGCCGGACTATACCTTCAGCCGGACTCCAGGACTATGAAGATACAAGATTGAAGACTTTGTCCCGTATCCGGATGGGACTTTCCTTGGCGTGGAAGGCAAGCTTGGCGATGCGGATATTCAAGATCTCCTGCCATTGTAACCGACTCTGTGTAACCCTAACCCAATCATACCATAGGCTAGCTTCTAGGGTTTAGCCTCCTTGATCTCGTGGTAGATCTACTCTTGTACTACCCATATCATCAATATTAATCAAGCAGGAGTAGGGTATTACCTCCCTCGAGAGGGCCCGAACCTGGGTAAAACATCGTGTCCCTTGTCTCCTGTTACCATCCGGCCTTGACGCACAGTTCGGGACCCCCTACCCGAGATCCGCCGGTTTTGACACCGACATTGGTGCTTTCATTGAGAGTTCCTCTGTGTCGTCGCCTTTAGGCCCGATGGCTCCTTTGATCATCAACAACGATGCGGTCCAGGGTGAGACTTTTCTCCCCGGACAGATCTTCGTCTTCGGCGGCTTCGCACTGCGGGCCAATTCGCTTGGCCACCTGGAGCAGATCGAAAGCTATGCCCCTGGCCATCAAGTCAGGTTTGGAAGCCTAAATTTCATGGCAGACATCCGCGGAGATTTGATCTTCGACGGATTCGAGCCACAACCAAGTGCGCCGCACTGTCTCGCGGGGCATGATCTAGCTCTGTCACCGAACAGTATCCCGGAGGCCGCAAACGCACCAGCTCTGACCCTTAATTTGGAGCCAGTTGTGTCAGTCGAGGATGAGCGGTTGCACGTCACCTCGGGGGCTGCGATCTCAAAGGCGATCGAGCCGAACGCCGGCCCCACACTCCGCGTGACTCACGACTCCGAGGATCCGGACTCCTCTCCGGACTCCGAACCCCCCGCGCCCCTGCCGATCGAATCCGATTGGGCGCCAATAATGGAGTTCACCGCCACGGACTTCTTTTAGCACTCGCCTTTTGGCGACATCCTAAATTCTCTCAAGTCTCTCTCTTTATCAGGAGAGCCCTGGCTGGATTACGGTTAGCGAGGATGGGATACGGACGATGAAGAAGTTCAAAGCCCACCCACCACCCACTTTGTAGCCACTGTCGACGATTTAACCGACATGCTTGACTTCGGCTCTGAAGACATCGACGGTATGGACGACGATGTAGGAGACGAACAGGAACCAGCACCTATAGGGCGCTGGAAGGCCACCTCGTCATATGACATATATATGGTGGATTCTCCAAAAGATGGAGATGGCGATGGAATAGCGGGGGATGACACCTCCAAGAAATAGCCAAAGCGCCGGCGTCAGCGGCGCCGCTCTAAATCCCGCCAAAGCAAAAACGGTGATTCCGACACGGGAGATAATACTACCCCGGACAGCACCGAAGAACACCCACCACAGCAAGATTCGGCACAGGAAGATGGAGAAGCCAGTCCTCATGAGAGAGCGGCAGACCGAGAGGTCGAGGATGATAACTATATGCCTCCCTCCGAAGACGAGGCAAGCCTCGATGACGACGAATTCATCGTACCATCAGACCCCGCCGAACAAGAGCGTTTCAAACACAGGCTTTTAGCCACGGCAAGCAGCCTCAAGAAAAAGCAGCAACAACTTAGAGCTGACCAAGATTTGCTAGCTGACAGATGGACTGAGGTCCTTGCAGCCGAAGAGTATGAACTCGAACGCCCCTCCAAGAGTTACCCAAAGCGTAGGCCGCTACCCCGATCAGAGAAGGAAGCACCTACATTACCAACGCACGACATGACAGACCGGCCACCTCACGGCCGCGACAGAGAGGCCTCTCGGCCCTCCACCCGAGCCATGTCCCGACGCCGCTCAACTAAGGCACGGGAAAATGCGCCAGACCTGCGAGACATATTGGAGGATAAGGCAAGACAAACAAGATCGATCTACGGATTGCGCAGGCGCCCTACGGCACGTGACGATGATCTTCACTTCGGATACAACAAATCCGGCCGGGCCAAACACAACAGACATAGCTCTTCCGAGCTGCGTCGTGATATAGCCCAGTGCAGAGGAGCCGCACACCCGCTATGCTTCACGGATGAAGTAATGGATCATAAAATCCCAGAGGGTTTCAAACCCGTAAACATCGAATCATACGATGGCACAACAGATCCGGCGGTATGGATCGAGGATTATCTCCTTCACATCCACATGGCACGCGGCGATGATCTACACGCCATCAAATACTTCCCGCTCAAACTTAAAGGACCAGCCTGGCGTTGGCTTAACAGCTTGCCAGCAGACTCAATCGGTTCTTGGGACGACCTGGAAGCCGCATTCCTTGACAACTTCCAGGGCACTTACGTGCGACCACCGGATGACGACGACTTAAGCCAAATAATTCAGCAGCCAGAGGAATCGGCCAGGCAATTCTGGACAGGGTTCCTAACAAAGAAAACCAGATAGTCGACTATCCGGACGCAGAGGCCCTAGCAGCCTTCAAGCATAACATCCGCGACGAGTGGCTTGCCCGGCACCTGGGACAGGAAAAGCCGAAATCTATGGCAGCCCTCACGACACTCATGACCCGCTTTTGCGCGGGAGAAGACAGCTGGCTAGCTCGCAGTAACAACTTATCAAAGAACCCTGGTAATTCGGATACCAAGGACAAAAGTGGCAGGACACGTCGGAATAAGCAAAAACACCGCGTTAGCAGCGACAGCAATGAAGACACGACAGTCAATGCTGGATTCAGAGGCTATAAATCCGGTCAGCGGAAAAAGCCATCCAAAAAGAATACTCAGGGCTCGTCCAGTTTGGACCGAATACTCGACCGCTTGTGCCAGATACATGGCACCCCCGAAAGGCCAGCCAATCACACTAACAGGGATTGTTGGGTGTTCAAGCAGGCAGGCAAGTTAAGAGCCGAAAACAAAGACAAGGGGCTGCACAACAATGAGAGGAGGAGCCTAGGCCGCCGAACAACAATGGACAGAAGGGCTTTCCCCCACAAGTGCGGACGGTGAACATGATATACGCAACCCACATTCCCAAGAGGGAGCGGAAGCGTGCGCTACGGGACGTATACGCGATGGAGCCAGTCGCCCCAAAGTTCAACCCATGGTCCTCCTGCCCGATCACTTTTGATCGAAGGGACCATCCCACTAGCATCCGTCATGGCGGCTTCGCCGCATTGGTTCTCGACCCAATCATCGACGGATTTTATCTCACAAGAGTCCTCATGGACGGCGGCAGTAGCCTGGACCCGCTTTACCAGGATACAGTGCAGAAAATGGGCATAGATCCCTCAAGGATTAGGCCCACAAAAACGACCTTTAAAGGTGTTATACCAGGTTTAGAAGTCAACTGTACAGGCTCAGTAACACTTGACGTGGTCTTCGGATCCCCGGACAATTTCCGAAGCGAAGAGTTAATCTTCGATATAGTCCCGTTTCGCAGTGGCTATCATGCCCTGCTTGGACGAACCGCATTCGCAAAGTTCAATGTGGTGCCGCACTACGCATATCTCAAGCTCAAGATGCCAGGCCCTCGAGGAGTAATCACGGTCAATGGAAACACCGAACGCTCCCTCCGTACGGAGGAGCACACGGCGGCTCTCGCAGCGGAAGTACAAAGTAGCCTTCTTTTGCAATTCTCCAGTCCGGCCGTTAAAAAGCCAGACACCGTCAAGCGCGCCCGGAGTAACCCACAGCAGGACCGCCTGGCACGTTCTGAGCAAGTGTAGCAATGCGGCCCCAACCCCAGCTCTCGCGACATAGCGAAACCAGTGCCTCGCGTACATAACTACGCCCTTGAAATACCATGGGCATAGGGGAAGGGGCACAATAACGGCACGCCCAAAATACGGCTTAAAACGTACTAGGGGCTGCCGGATTCCTTTTTAATTTTTTCTTACTTTCAAGACTCCATACTTCGGACGACCTGTTCGGCAATTCGACTGCCGCACAAACGATGCAAGATCCAGGGAGGCAGACAAGCCATGCCACATTATGGAACTCCCAGGTGGTCTCTGTTACGAGCGCTATACCTGTTTCGAATACAATTCCGCGGCCTGCCCCTGGTCAGGACATGTTAAATAGTCCAATATCTTTTTGCTTATCGCACTATTTGTATCGTTCGGCTTTGATAAATAGCCTCTCTATAAACAATGCATAGCTTTTTGTCTATTTTTCGCATTATCCTCTTTTCACATATATGTTTATTAAATGACATGATTGCACCCGTACACCATGGTACGGCAAACACGCCAGGGGCTTCAGTACCCCTCATTATGGTGTGAGAAGTCCGTACACTTTCACAAGTGCGGCACCCCGAACTTATAGCACTATATGCATCGGCTCCGAATCATGATTTGGGTCAATAGTTGGGTTTGCCCGGCTCCTATGCTTTGGTGCCTTACGTTCCGCTATATCGGCTAAGGTAGCACTAGGAGAACCATTGCGATTGTGCCCCGGTTCAGCTGGGTTAAGCACCTCAGTGGAGAAAGCTAAAACTGACTGTCATGATGAGGCGAGAGACCGGTCGCTGTTCGAGAGGTTTTTCGAGTCCCTAAAGACTTATGCCGCTTCGAGCGAGGAGCTGGCTTTGTCCGGCCAAGGCGTGGATAGCGCCCCGAACTTGGTCTTTCGTACTAGGGGCTTCACCGAAATTTAAAATTATAGAGTTCTATGGCTAAGTGAGAGTGTTCAAGCATTATAGTCCAATTGCCCGGTTCGTTGTGCTGAGCGCCTCCCTCGAAGGACCCAACTATGGGAAAAAGAGCGCTCAGGTTTATCCCGAACACCCCAGCACTAGTGGCATGGGGGCAGAAGCCGACAACTGGCCATCTCTCAATTTTTTGATAAACGGCCGCACAGAAAGTAATATTTTAAATTCAATAAGCATTGCTTAGCGCATATGAACAAGTTTTCAGCGCACAGGATAAACACGAGCGAGTTCATTCAAAAATCACATCCTTGGTACATTCATCCGCCACAAGGGGGCACCTGCAAGAACATCCTTGTAGTAGTTCTCGGGCTTACGATGCTCCTTCCCCGGCGGCGGCCCGTCCTTCACAAGCTTCTCACCGTCCAGCTTACCCCAGTGCACCTTTGCACGGGCAAGGGCCCGACGGGCACCTTCGATGCAGACGGAGCGCTTGATGACCTCGAGCCTCGGACAGGCCTCCACCAGCCGCCGCACCAGCCCGAAATAGCTCCCAGGCAGGGCCTCTCCGGGCCACAGCCGAACTATGAAGCCCTTCATGGCCTGTTCGGCCGCCTTGTGGAGCTCGACCATCTGTTTCAGCTGGTCGCTCAAGGGCACAGGGTGTCCGGCCTCAGAATACTGAGACCAGAACACCTTCTCCGTCGAGCTGCCCTCTTCAGCTCGGTAGAATGCGGTGGCGGCGGATACGCTATGGGGAAGATCTGCGAATGCCCCTGGAGAGCTCCGGATTCGGGTAAGTAACAAGTAGTTTACTTTTATATTTCTGCTTTGCATAAAGAACGCCTTACCCGCTGCTATCTTCCTCATCTCCTCCAACTCTTGGAGGGCCTTTTGGGCTTCGGCCTTGGCAGACTTGGCAGTCTCAAGGGCCGTCGCAAGCTCGGATGCTTGCGCCTTTGACTCAAGCTCCAAACTCTCATGTTTTTTCATGAGAGCTTGAAGCTCTTGCTGCACCTCGCCAACCTAAGCCCCAAGTCTGTCTCGCTCGATGCGCTCCGCGGCCGTTTTCTTTTCGGCCTCAGACAGTGCCTGCTTAAGGGTCGCCACCTTAGTCGTGGCCCCTACAATAAGCAGTACAATCCTGTTATTTTTTTGCAATCACGCCTTTTTATAGGCACTTTTTCTGTAAGGTATTTCTTACCTTCTCTCTCTTCGAGCCACCACTTGGCAAGGCCGAGCTCTTGCTCGGTCCGCTCGAGGTCCTGCTTCAGGACACCCACCTCCGCAGTCAGTGCGGCGGTGGATAGCAGCGAAGCATGCATACGCATATTGACTCTTTTTTGTTAGACTCCTGCGATATTTAATAGATCCTCTATTCAGCTTTTCTTTCCGAACGCCAAACAGAGCATAAGGGGCTACTGTCTATGCGGTAATATTTTTACATATTTTTACTTACCTCGAAGCCTGTAAGAAGGCTAGCGCAAGCTTCAGTCAGTCCGCTCTTGGTGGACTGAACCTTCTGGATCACCGTACTCATAATAGTATAGTGCCCCTCATCGATGGAGGCGCCGTCAAGCACCTCCAGCAGACTGTCCGGCACCCCCAGTTGGACGGAGGCCGCCGGCTCAGAAGGCTTGCTCCTCTTGGAAGGAGTTCGCCTACCGTGGTCTGGAACTATGGAAGATTCCGGCACGGTGTCCGGCACAAAGCCGGACTTGGAGCCCTGGGGGGCCTTATCCCCTTCACTCCTGGAGTCCGGGAGGTTGCCTTGCGGCTCCTTCGGGACCACCTCCTCCTGCCCCGGAGCTTGTCGCGACGCCACTTCGGCGTCATCTGCAGTGCTGGGGGAGACAACGGGCGGAACTGAGTTCACGTCCGATGAGTCCAGGGAGCCGCCCGATGATTCGTTGAATTCGGCCCGGGGCGGGCTGCATAATTACGTTCGACATTAGGGAAAGCTGTGCAACAAAGGAACATCATGAGTTACTCTGATATCTGAACTTACGATTTCGCCAGACGCTTGGCCCTGTTTGGCCACTCCTCTCCGCCCTCTTCGGCGTCGGGGGAGTAGTCCGGCGGAGGGGTCTTCCTTTTCCTAGACCCCTCGGCCTCCCCCGTTGGGGCGGCCTTCCTCTTCTCTCCTCCCTTCGCTGGGGGGGGAGAGTTTTCTTCTTCCTCCTCCTCATTTTCATGGGAAGAGGGTGTCTCAAACTCGTCGGATGACGAGTCCGACACCACCACGTTACGGGCACTCTTTCGAGTCCCCGTGGTCTTCTTCTTCTTGGCCTTCTTCTCTAGCACCACATAAGGCACCGGAACCAGCAGCTTCACTAGTAGAGCTGGGGCCGGGTCTTCGGGCAGCGGAGCCGGACAGTTAATCGGTCCGGATATCGCTCGCCAAGCCTGTCAAAGGTAAGGGAGTTTAGATCCCGCATAGAGTCAAACTATGAAAAAAGCTTAACATCCTGTAAAAGGTGAAGATAGCTTACCTCGCTAGCGTGACACTGCGAGCTATATCCGCGGTCCTCGGAAGCGAATACGGGAGCCTCGCGCCCTTGAATAGCACCTTCCAGGCATCTTCGTACGTTGTGTCGAAGAGCCTGCTAAGGGTTTGGTGCTGCGCCGGGTCGAACTCCCACAGATTAAAATCCCGTTGTTGGCACAGGTGGATCCTGCAGACGAGCATAACCTGGATTACATTAACAAGCCGGATTGGCTTGTTCACCAGGGACTGGATGCATGTTTGCAATCCGGTCACCTCTTTTTCGTCACCCCACGAAAGGCCCGTCTCTTTCCAGGACATAAGCCGCGTGGGGGGTCTGGATCGGAACTCGGGGGCTGCGATCCAGTTCGGGTCGCGTGGCTCGGTGATGTAAAACCACCCGGATTGCCACCCCTTTAGGGTCTCCACAAAAGAGCCCTCGAACCATAGGACGTTGGCCATCTTCCCGCCATGGCGCCTCCGCACTCCGCCTGGCTGCCGTGCACCACCTTGGGCTTGACGTTGAAGGTCTTGAGACAGAGGCCGAAATGAGGGCGGATGCGGAGGAAAGCCTCGCACACGACGATAAACGCCAAGATGTTGAGGATGAAGTTCGGGGCCAGATCATGGAAATCCAGGCCGTAGTAGAACATGAGCCCCCGGACAAATGGGTGGAGTGGAAAACCCAGTCCACAAAGGAAGTGGGGAAGAAATACTACCCTCTCATGGGGCCTTGGGGTGGGGAGAAGCTGCCCCTTTTCGGGAAGCTGGTGCGCGATGTCCTTAGGCAGGTATCCGGCCTTCCTTAGCTTCTTGACTTGGCCCTCCGTAGCGGAGGAGACCATCCACTTGCCTCCTGCTCCGGACATTGCTGGAAAAGGTTGAGGTGGGAAGTGCGGGCTTGGGCGCTGGAGCTCGAGTGCGCAGGAGATGGATAGGCAAAGGAGGAAGAAGGCGTAGGTAAAAAGGTGGATCCTTATCCCCTTATATGGGCGGATGCGGTTGTGCGTCCCCACCAGCCTAGTAAAACTCGCTTGCCTCCCAAGCGCCATGATAAATGGCGCGGTTGGGTTACCCACGTCCGTATTGATGAGAATCCCGTAAAGGGGGTACACGATCTCTGCTTTGACAAGACGTGCCAAGGAAACCACCTCGCAAAACGTGCTGAGGTGGAAAAGTAAAAACGATTCGAGTAAAGGACTTGGCCGTAGTGTGATGACGCACTTCGGAATACGTCAGCAGATTTGATTTGTGTTTATATCATTCTCTCTATGGCAATATGTGGAAACTTATTTTGCAGAGCCGGACACTACTCTTGGTGTCTACAATCTTCTATGAAGGACTTGGAGGAGGAACCCGCCTTGCAATGCCGAAGACAATCTGCGCGCCAGACTCGTCGTCATTGAAGCCTGGTTCAGGGGCTACTGAGGGAGTCCTGGATTAGGGGGTGTTTGGGTAGCCGGACTATACCTTCAGCCGGACTCCAGGACTATGAAGATACAAGATTGAAGACTTCGTCCCGTGTCCGGATGGGACTTTCCTTGGCGTGGAAGGCAAGATTGGCGATGCGGATATTCAAGATCTCCTACCATTGTAACCGACTCTCTGTAACCCTAACTCTACCCGGTGCCTATATAAACCGGAGGGTTGTAGTCCATAGGACATCAACTCCATATACAACAATCATACCATAGGCTAGCTTCTAGGGTTTAGCGTCCTTGATCTCGTGGTAGATCTACTCTTGTACTACCCATATCATCAATATTAATCAAGCAGGAGTAGGGTATTACCTCCCTCGAGAGGACCCGAACCTGGGTAAAAACATCGTGTCCCTTGTCTTCTGCTACCATCCGGCCTTGACGCACAGTTCGGGACCCCCTACCCGAGATCCGCCGGTTTTGACACCGACACCCACCCTCGTGGATGGTGGTGAAGGTAATATGCCCTAGAGGCAATAATAAAGTTGTTATTTATATTTCCTTATATCATGATAAATGTTTATTATTCGTGCAAGAATTGTATTAACCAGAAACTTACTACATGTGTGAATACATAGACAAACAGAGTGTCACTAGTTTGCCTCTACTTGACTAGCTCGTTGAATCAATGATGGTTATGTTTCCTAACCATAGACATGAGTTGTCATTTGATTAACGGGATCACATCATTAGAGAATGATGTTATTGACTTGACCCATCCGTTAGCTTAGCACGACGATCGTTTAGTTTGTTGCTATTGCTTTCTACATAACTTATACATGTTCCTATGACTATGAGATCATGCAACTCTCGAATACCAGAGGAACACTTTGTGTGCTACCAAACATCACAACGTAACTGGGTGATTATAAAGGTGCTCTACAGGTGTCTTCGATGGTGTTTGTTGAGTTGGCATAGATCGAGATTAGGATTTGTCACTCCGATTGTCGGAGAGGTATCTCTGGGCCCTCTCAGTAATGTACATCGCTATAAGCCTTGCAAGCAATGTAGCTAATGAGTTAGTTATGGGATATAGCATTACGGAATGAGTGAAGAGACTTGCCGGTAACGAGATTGAACTAGGTATTGAGATACCGACGATCGAATCTCGGGCAAGTAACATACCGATGACAAAGGGAACAACGTATATCGTTATGCGGTTTGACCGATAAAGATCTTTGTAGAATATGTGGGAGCCAATATGAACATCCAGGCTACTCTATTGGTTATTCACCGGAGACGTGTCTCAGTCATGTCTACATAGTTCTCAAACCCGTAGGGTCCGTGTCGGTGTCAAAACCGGCGGACCTCGGGTAGGGGGTCCCGAACTGTGCATCTAAGGCTGATGGTAACAGGAGGCGGGGGACACGATGTTTACCCAGGTCCGGGCCCTCTCGATGGAGGTAATACCCTACTTCCTGCTTGATTGATCTTGATGATATGAGTATTACAAGAGTTGATCTACCACGAGATCGTAGAGGCTAAACCCTAGAAGCTACCCTATGATTATGATCGTTGTTGTTCTATGGACTAAACCCTCCGGTTTATATAGACATCGGAGGGGGCTAGGGTTACACAGAGTCGATTACAAGGGAGGAGATCTACATATCCGAATTTCCAAGCTTGCCTTCCACGCAAAGGAGAGTCCCACCCGGACACGGGACAAAATTGTCAATCTTGTATCTTCATAGTCCAACAGTCCGGCCAAAGTATATAGTCCGGCTGTCCGAGGACCCCCTAATCCAAGACTCCCTTAGTGGCCCCTGAACCAGGCTTCAATGATGATGAGTCCGGCGCGCAGATTGTCTTCGGCATTGCAAGGCGGGTTCCTTCTCCGAAAACTCCATAGAAGATTTTGAACACAAGGATCGTGTCCGGCTTTGCAAAATAAATTCCACATGCCACCGTAGAGAGTATAATATTCCACAAATCTAATCTGCTGACAACTTTTCATAACGTGACATCCTGCCGTGGTCCGGTGATTACGAACCGTTTTTCCCAGCCTGCCACCGCACGCGTTGTGAGGCGGTTTTATTGGCACGTCTTGTCGAAGCAGAGATCGTATTCCCCTTTTCACGGGATTCCCATCAATATGGGCGTGGGTAACCCAATCGTGTTTGTTAGTATGACTCCTCGATTTTAGGCAAGTTCCAAATGGCCACGCGGAGGATGCTTGATATTCACCCTCTTTATAAAGGGGCCAATGCCTGTCCTTTTCTTCTCACGCCCGATCCTTCCCCTCCCCCACCTCAAGTTCCAACACCCAAGGCTTAGGCTAAGCGCTTCGGACCTTCAACCATGTACGGATCGAACCTTCAAGGTCGGTGGATGGCCTCCTCTATCACAGAGGAGGACATCAAGAAGCTAAGGGAAGCCAGGTATCTGACCGCCGAAATCTCGCACAGGCTGCCTGCTCAAGGGCAGGTCATCCCCACTCCCGAACCCAACGAGAGTGTCGTATTTGTTTCCCACTTCCTCCAAGGGCTAGGCTTTAGTCTTGATCCCTTTGTAAGAGGGATTATGTTCTATTACGGGCTCAATTTCCATGATCTAGCCCCAGATTCCATCCTTCACATCTCGTCGTTTATCGTCGTGTGTGAGGCCTTCCTCCGCATCACCCCACACTTCGGCTTATGGATCAAGACCTTCAATGTGAAGCCAAAGACAATCAACGGGCGACACGCAGAATGTGGAGGTGCCATAATAAGCAAAGGCACCGATGCTCCATGGCCTAAGGGCTCCTTCCCGGAGGTGTCCAACTTATGGCAGCGGGAGTGGTTTTACATCACAGCTCTCCGAAGTAAAAAGTGGGCAGCTGCCCTGCCTTCTGCTCGCCCCCCCCCCTGCTGCAACTGGCGTCATGGGTCAACAAGGGGTTGGACTGGGGGCCAGTTAATGACGTGCTGGCATTGCAAAGTCACATTCAAGATCTCCTCAAGAGGGATGTCAGTCTTGTCAAGGTAATGCAAGTTATGCTAGTTCATCGGGTCCTGCCATGCCAACGTCGATCTCTCCGACTGTGGGAGTTCAACCCGGAAGGACCGTGAACTATTCAGCAATTCTTCGGCGTCACGCTCGAAGAGATGTACGGATTGTTCTTCGGATCACGAATAAAGTGTCCGGACACCACCGAGGATGCGGGTCTCAACTGCAATCGTCCAGATACCCACGTAAGTAATTCTGCGGCCGAACATGTTGTATTTTTATTTGTCACAACATCATTCTGAAAATATTGCTCTCAGCCAGGACTGGATAAGAAAGGCGAAGATGATCAGGTGTTCGTCCCCCCTTCCCGAAGGCTCACCGGATCCTGTGCTAGCCAGGATGCTTGAGCGCGCACCTTATCAAGTTCCATCAGGGGAAGATAAAGGGAGGAATAAAGAAGCCGAAAGGGGGCTTCACGCATTACTCACCCAAACCGGGGGAATTAGTGTCTCTGTGAAGGAGGATAATCATGGAGAAGAATCCAGAATCCCCTCTCCCCGAGGAAGGTAAAGGACCGCCTCTGAAGACTTGGAAATGAAGGTTTCCAAACAAGGGAAGAAACCTTCGCCAGGGGGCCCTGCCCTGAAGGGCGTCCTTATCGCACATTGCCTGCAAGGGGGCTAGCCCTCCACCGAGCTGTAAGTGAACAAGAGTACTTTTGGTAAATATATCTGCTTTATCTCCGAGGACAATAACCGTGGCATATATCTTGCAGTCCGACTCGTAGCCCTTCTCGACAGAGTTCGTCTTCGGGGGATCTTCTTCCGGAGATGATGGAGAGCGAAACGCCTCCCCCTACCTCCCCGCCACCTAGGGCGGACGTCCCAGAGGTGTCATCACGGAGGATTTCTCCTGATCGACCAAGGCCAGAAGGTGACCCTTCGGCCACCCGAAGTCCGGAGTATTCGGCTCCTAAGGAGAGCAATACAAAGAGTCTGGGATTGTCCGGTGCACAACCGGACACACTGATGGGTCTTTTGGAGCAAGCGGCTATCTCAGAGGCGCATCGTACTTTAATGGGTACGGTGGCTGAGAGGATTTCATCCGCCAAAAGTGGGTTGCATGAGGCTTTTACGAGCCTGCTAAGAGGCTTTGAGGTACGCAAAGTAATATATAAATTTTTTGACGATACCACACATGCTAGGTGTGCTCTATATAGATAGTAGCCCCTGAGACTCTGGTTGCTGTCCAGAGGCGGCAAACAGAGGATCATAGTCCCAGGTAATGATCGTGCTGCTTTCATGTGCAGGCGGCTGAGGGTCCGGTGGCTGGCAGGACTGTTGAGTTTGCCGGACTAAGGCGGCAACTTGACGCGGCAGATGCCAACATCGCGCTTGTGAACAAGCGGCTTGATGAGGCGTAGGTATGTATTTTCGGGTGGTCAACAAACATTAAGAGGAGCATGATGCTAGTATCTATAATATGATGTGACTGCAGATGGAGCTGCGGCCGTGGAGACCCTTCGGGCGGAACTTACCCGAGCCAAGGAACAAGCAAGGAGAAGTGACACTACAAAAAAAGACACATCCGTGACATTTTGGGCCGAACGATTTTTTTCTGTCATACATATGACACTTCTATGACGATAATTGTGACAAAATCCGGTATCATCATAGATGTGGTGGGCTCCTACTTCTAGGACAAAAAATCATGACAGAAAATGGGCATTTCGTCCTGGGCGAGCCGGAGACGCAGCTGCATGACATTCTTTGGGCTGTCCATGACGGAAAAAACCGTGGTAGAAGCGACAGCGAGGAAAATTTCTGGGAGTTCCCGCTTACGGTGGGAGGTCGGGGGCTGAGCGATGCGCGTTTCTCTTGTACACGTACGCGCGTGTGTGCGAGGCGTTGGCTCTAACCGAACCCGAGCGAGGCGTTGGGCTCTAACTGAACCCGAGCGAGCCGTTGGGCTCTAACTGAACCCGAGCGATTGCACTGTAGGCTATGCATCACTGAACCCGAGCGATCGATTGATGGCCGTTAACTGAACCCGATCGAGCGATTCCTTCACTACTGCTGCTAACTGAAGCCGATTGATCGGATGAACAGTGAGCATTGCGGGAGGGGGGGGGGTGGTTGGATGAACAGTGAGCGGTGGCGTTGCCTCTGGATGAACAGGACCCCGTGGTGTGGTGGAGGGCTGGATGAACAGCAGACGGTGGAGGGGTGACCATGGAGGGGTGGTTGAACAGGACCCCGTGGTGTGGAGGGTTGGATGAACAGTAGACGGTGGAGGGGTGGTTGAACAGTAGCCGGTGGAGTAGCGCGCGGTGGAGGCTGGATGAACAGGAGCCCGTGGAGGCTGGAGGAGGTCGACGGTAGCCCGTGGAGGCTGGAGGAGGTCGACGGTGGAGATGAACAGTATCCCGTAGAGTCCGGTTTTGTGGTACGCCACACCCCTCCCGATGAACAGGACCCCCGTTTCAACCGTAGCGCTCCAACACAAGTCCATTTCGTCCGTTTTGTGGTACGCCACACCCCTCCCAATCAACAGGACCCCTGTTTCGACCGTAGGAGGTCCGTTTCGTCCGGTTTGCAGTACGCCACACCCCTCCCGATCAACAGGACCCCCGTTTCGACCGTAGGAGGTCCGTTTCCTCCATTTTGAGGTACGCTAGACCCCTCCTGATCAACAGGACCCCGTTCTGAACGTAGGAGGTCCGTTTGCTCCGTTGTGCGGTATGCCAGGCCTCGTTTCCGTCGCCCTGTTCCATCCAAGCCCTCCTGATGAACACGACCACGCATTCCATTCCGACCCAGCCGGTTGGCTCCCACACGTTCCGTTGCCTCCCGATGAACACGACGCATTCTGTTGCCTTCCCATGAACACGACGCATTCCGTTGCCTCCCCATGAACACGACGACGACGATGTTTCTCTGTTCCGACCAAGCCATGTACACGAGCCCTGGTCGTACGTGTCAGGACCCCGACTCGATGTCACATCGATCTAGCTGGTAACACCTCATATCACTTTGCGGCCTCACGCACGGTATCCCCACGGGTGTCGTCTTACCTTTTCCCGGGACCGTTTGCGCCTTTTGGCTCACGTATATGATAGTGTCGCTAGCATCCATATGATAAGGAGCCCGGGCTGACATGACTAGTCGTAAATCCAAAGTGGCACAGACTTACAGGGACAGGCATCCATGACCCAGCTTCGAACGTGTCGGTCATCAGCAAGTGGGTCCGGGCTGTAGCACTGGGCTAGCAAGACTCCGGTAAACCGGGCTGTAGCGGGCTAACAGGACTCCGGTACTCAAAGCGTGACATTTCCCCGAAGGGACAGACACAGGAACGAAGAAGGACACATGCCGGCCAGCCTAAGTGTTCCAGAGCAGTAGCAAGCTACCATGGCTCAGCGGTAACACTAGGAGACATTTCCCGGTAAGAGAGGCTACTAAAGATAAACAACTAGATAGTCAGATCCCACACATACCAAGCATTTCAATCATACACACAATATGCTCGATATGTGCAAATACAACGAAGCATCACAACATGACTCTACGACACAAGCACTTTATTTAAGGCTCAGGGAGCCATACATATCATACACAAAGGTACGGGTCTCACGACCCAACATACAAGTCATACAGTCATACAAACCAGCAGCGGAAGTAACTTGTCTGAGTACAGACAACTAGTAAAATAAAAGAGGCTTGGAAAGCCTAGCTATACTACGTGGTCCTTCACAAGCTCAGGGTCACCACCTGGGTCTTTAGCCTACTCGTTGATGTCAACGTCTACATAGAACCCATCAGAAGGGGTTGCAGTGTCTTCTGTAAAAATGTAGATTATAGCAACATGAGTACAAAGGTACTCAGCAAGACTTACATCAGATCCTACATACATGCATAGTATCAAGAAGGGTTGGTGGAGTTATTGCAGCAAGCCAGCTTTGACTCTTGGCTAGGCTAACCTACGATACTCCAACTTGAAATGGTTTTGCGCACACGAGTCCACTACTCACCACTTCAATACACTACCGAGGATCCACCTCCGTCTTCCTACGGAAGAGCCATCCTCGGCACTCACACTTATCTTGAGGCTTTTAGTAGTTTCCATTTACTTGTCTATGAACTGTATAGGCAACCAAGTAGTCCTTTACCGCGGACGCGGCTATTCGAATAGATCATGTTAACCCTGCAGGGGTGTACTTCTTCATACATGTTTCCACCACTTAGCGTCTGCACACGACATGTGCTCGGCAGACTTCAAGCGAAAGCCGACGTGGGTGTAGACCAGGACCTACCTAAACACTTAAGCCTCTAGTCCAGGTTTATCGCCTATTCAGGTTCCATCCGCAGGGAGTCCGGCCGAGGTTTCCCATACGGCCCCGAACGATGTGAACAGGGTTCCCGAGATACCTAACGGGTATTCGGTACACCGTGCCACGTACCTACCGCATCACAGCCCACCCCTACGGTCAGCGCTGTCCACGGCCTCCAGTAGGCTACAAACACCAGAAACTACGTGCAACTCCTGGACAGAGGGCTAGGGTGAATAAGAAGTCGAGCGGGGTCATATTTCAGGGCCCAATGCATGGTAGTAGCTATATCTTAAATCACATATACAGATCTCAGTGCTTAAGGCCGGCTTCAATGAAACAACCCACCATGTACTCCTACATGGCCTCTCATCGATACCTTTACCAAATCGTGTTCACCACACCACTCCCATTACCGACATAATCATTTCACTCTAGCCCATCACCCAGATGAACCAGACCTGACACGACTCTAAGCATAGCAGGCATAGCAAG
Organism: Triticum aestivum; assembly: GCF_018294505.1. Lineage (NCBI taxonomy): Eukaryota > Viridiplantae > Streptophyta > Magnoliopsida > Poales > Poaceae > Triticum > Triticum aestivum. The sequence continues at coordinate 496,634,528 of NC_057809.1, read as the reverse complement.
GTAGGAACAACACATACATATGGCTCAATCAACTCCTACACATGCTAGTGGGTTTCATCTAGTTACTGTGGCAATGACAGGTCATGCAGAGGAAATGGGTTCAACTACCGTAGCACACAGCAGTTTGAATCGCGTTGTCTTAATGCAGTAAAAGAGAGCAGGAGCGAGAACATGGGATTGTATCGATATGATCAAATGGTTGGTTGCTTGCCTGATGGTTCGATGCACTGATATGGTTCTTCGTTAGGGTAATCACGGTACTCCTCGGAGGCAGAACCTGTCGCAAAGGACATCGATACACAAGCATCACCAAACAATGTGCAACAATATGATGCATGCATGAAACATGGCAATATGAGTGTGTTGGGCTAATGCAACTAGAACCAGAAGGGTTTGAACAAATTTGAACCAAAGATTCAAATTTCAAACTCAAACATGGCCTTTTAAAAGTGCTTTTCCTTGTTCTGCTTAAAACATCAATTTAACTTGTTTGATCATGCATGAAAATAGTACAGATGGATAGATTGGATTTTTCTGATCATTTTTCATATATAATTTGTCCAATTTGGAGTTACAGAATAAAAGTTATGAATTTTTGAAGTTTAAATAATATTCTGGAATTTCCTGATTTAAATTAAATCCAGAAATTATAATTATTGCGCCAGCATGACGTCAGCATGACGTCAGTGGTCAACTGTGGCTGGCTGAAATCAAACCTGATGTGTGGGGCCCACACGTCAGTGACAGGGGGGTTAAACAGGGTTAGTTTAATCCTAATTACTAATTAGTGGCGCTGGGGCCCACTAGTCAGTGTCAGGGGGGGTTGACTAACGGTAATTAGTACTAACTAACCACCTGTCCGACAGGGCCCACGCGTCAGTGACCCTGGGGGGGTCAAACCTCAGGTCGGACAGGTCAAACCCGCCGGCGGTTAGTCGCCGGCGAGGTCCGCGGCGTGCAGGGGCCTCGGGTTTCCTCTGTGGTGCTCCAAACGGCGTGCGGCTAGGTGCGTTGGATAGCTAGCTCGACGGCGCGTCGGACGGTGGCCGTGGCTGGCCCTGGGGTGGCCGGAGTCGACGGCGGCGAGCTCGGCTGCGGCTGCCGGAGTTCGGGTGCGGTCGGAATCGACGTTGCAGGGGGTTTGGGGAGGCGTTAGTGCGCGCTGCGTGCTCCTGGTGAGGTGGGGAGCACGATAGTG
>NC_057809.1:496612538-496617446 GCF_018294505.1 Triticum aestivum | reverse complement strand
TAAAATTCCGACATAGGATACATAATGTAAGGAATAACTCGGAATGCAAGATGATCATCCGTATGACATGGTAGATACAGAAACTGCTTCTTTATTCCATCGTCATACACACCATACAGGGTTTAGTACAAGACCAAACAAGTACTATTACGGTGAAAGAGGATTACATCTCATCGGAGGCATCCCAAGCTCCTATACATTATTTTTCTACTCCTCCGGAAAGAGTACAAACTAGGTCATATCCCACGAGTCACGCGGGACGATAGAAGACACAGCTAGTGCGAACTAGTGATACTACCACTAACTCAGACCGATCCGTAGTAGTCCTCGTAGAAGTCGCCTCCATAGCCTGGAAGTTCAACATGATCATCCGGAAACAGACGATCTCGCGGAGCTTGTGGACCATAGGGGCTAGGATGAGGCCTTGGACCAACAGACGGTGGCCTGCGGGGACCGCGAGGTGGGGTGATGCCTCCTACATCACGCCAAACCATTACGTCCGGCAGAGCAGATCTCACAGGATAGAGATCGTGCATATCTGAATATCCAGCTTGCACCGCCGGTGCGAACCGAGTCAAAGTGGCCCAGTGGTCAGCACGGGTATTGAAGAGCTCTAACCTTAAGGCCCGATTTTCACGGTCCTTATCCTCGAGCATCTCAGCAGTGGTGCGAGTCCGTGAATCCTCCTGAGTGGGGTCAGCATAGATAGCCTGGAGATACCCTTGTGCTCCCGGAAGTGATCCTGGCATATACCGGAAATCAGAGTCCCGAAACAGACCAGATCTGACTCGCATAATGGTCATCATAGAGTAGGCGGCGTCCTGCACAGCCATCTCAATAGTAACCCCGGGTCCATAGGAGCAGTGAAGAGGCTCGGTGGATCCAGGATAAGATGGAAATATCCTGACAGTGCAGAGATACTGGCTTTGATTAAAATCTCGGAATTGCTCTTCGACCGTGTACTCGGGATACCAGCGGTATCCAGCCTCAGTCATTACCCTGACCAACTTAGCAGTATGGCCGGGTACATCTAGGCATCGAGTCAGGCGAACCACTTGATTGAGGTCGCGGGTGGCCATCTGAAAGCACAATCATAATGCAAAGGCATTAGAATTTCTAGCAAAATTTCGGCAGCATAACAGCTGTAAATGCTCAAGAAGGATTTTGAGACATTTGACAAAGGATTTCGTACATACTCAACATCATCATTTCAAAGTTCTGAAACCATTCTGGCAACATAATGTGGTCGTAGAACTGAACTAGGCTTGTAACCATCAAACTTATAAGGTACTACTGATTAGTAACACGTGATCCTGATAGAGAGAATAGATCCTAATTCCTTAACCCCGGTGGAAGAATGGACTGACTCAGATTAGAAAGTCATAAGGTAAAGGAGCAAAAAGAGCCTTACGTTCCAACCCACAAACAATTCCCCTACATATAACTAAAGAATTTCTAGACTCAACATCGACCAGTTTGGCTTGGAGAACCTACAGGCAGTCCGGCTCTGATGCCAACGCTGTCAGGACCCCGACTCGATGTCACATCGATCTAGCTGGTAACACCTCATATCACTTTGCGGCCTCACGCACGGTATCCCCACGGGTGTCGTCTTACCTTTTCCCGGGACCGTTTGCGCCTTTTGGCTCACGTATATGATAGTGTCGCTAGCATCCATATGATAAGGAGCCCGGGCTGACATGACTAGTCGTAAATCCAAAGTGGCACAGACTTACAGGGACAGGCATCCATGACCCAGCTTCGAACGTGTCGGTCATCAGCAAGTGGGTCTGGGCTGTAGCACTGGGCTAGCAGGACTCCGGTAAACCGGGCTGTAGCGGGCTAACAGGACTCCGGTACTCAAAGCGTGACATTTCCCCGAAGGGACAGACACAGGAACGAAGAAGGACACATGCCGGCCAGCCTAAGTGTTCCAGAGCAGTAGCAAGCTACCATGGCTCAGCGGTAACACTAGGAGACATTTCCCGGTAAGAGAGGCTACTAAAGATAAACAACTAGATAGTCAGATCCCACACATACCAAGCATTTCAATCATACACACAATATGCTCGATATGTGCAAATACAACGAAGCATCACAACATGACTCTACGACACAAGCACTTTATTTAAGGCTCAGGGAGCCATACATATCATACACAAAGGTACGGGTCTCACGACCCAACATACAAGTCATACAGTCATACAAACCAGCAGCGGAAGTAACTTGTCTGAGTACAGACAACTAGTAAAATAAAAGAGGCTTGGAAAGCCTAGCTATACTACGTGGTCCTTCACAAGCTCAGGGTCACCACCTGGGTCTTTAGCCTACTCGTTGATGTCAACGTCTACATAGAACCCATCAGAAGGGGTTGCAGCGTCTTCTGTAAAAATGTAGATTATAGCAACATGAGTACAAAGGTACTCAGCAAGACTTACATCAGATCCTACATACATGCATAGTATCAAGAAGGGTTGGTGGAGTTATTGCAGCAAGCCAGCTTTGACTCTTGGCTAAACTATCCTACGGTACTCCAACTGAAATGGTTTTGCGCACACGAGTCCACTACTCACCACTTCAATACACTACCGAGGATCCACCTCCGTCTTCCTACGGAAGAGCCATCCTCGGCACTCACACTTATCTTGAGGCTTTTAACAGTTTCCATTTACTTGTCTATGAACTGTATAGGCAACCAAGTAGTCCTTTACCGCGGACGCGGCTATTCGAATAGATTATGATAACCCTGCAGGGGTGTACTTCTTCATACATGTTTCCACCACTTAGCGTCTGCACACGACATGTGCTCGGCAGACTTCAAGCGAAAGCCGACGTGGGTGTAGACCACGACCTACCTAAACACTTAAGCCTCTAGTCCAGGTTTATCGCCTATTCAGGTTCCATCCGCAGGGAGTCCGGCCGAGGTTTCCCATACGGCCCCGAACGATGTGAACAGGGTTCCCGAGATACCTAACGGGTATTCGGTACACCCGGCCACGTACCTACCGCATCACAGCCCACCCCTACGGTCAGCGCTGTCCACGGCCTCCAGTAGCTACAAACACCAGAAACTACTTGCAACTCCTGGACGGAGAGCTAGGGTGAATAAGAAGTCGAGCGGGGTCATATTTCAGGGCCCAATGCATGGTAGTAGCTGTATCTTAAATCACACATACAGATCTCAGTGCTTAAGGTCGGCTTCAATGAAACAACCCACCATGTACTCCTACATGGCCTCTCATCGATACCTTTACCAAATCGTGTTCACCACACCACTCTCATTACCGACATAATCATTTCACTCTAGCCCATCACCCAGATGAACCAGACCTGACACGACTCTAAGCATAGCAGGCATAGCAAGGTAGGAACAACACATACATATGGCTCAATCAACTCCTACACATGCTAGTGGGTTTCATCTAGTTACTGTGGCAATGACAGGTCATGCAGAGGAAATGGGTTCAACTACCGTAGCACACAGCAGTTTGAATCGCGTTGTCTTAATGCAGTAAAAGAGAGCAGGAGCGAGAACATGGGATTGTATCGATATGATCAAATGGTTGGTTGCTTGCCTGATGGTTCGATGCACTGATATGGTTCTTCGTTAGGGTAATCACGGTACTCCTCGGAGGCAGAACCTGTCGCAAAGGACATCGATACACAAGCATCACCAAACAATGTGCAACAATATGATGCATGCATGAAACATGGCAATATGAGTGTGTTGGGCTAATGCAACTAGAACCAGAAGGGTTTGAACAAATTTGAACCAAAGATTCAAATTTCAAACTCAAACATGGCCTTTTAAAAGTGCTTTTCCTTGTTCTGCTTAAAACATCAATTTAACTTGTTTGATCATGCATGAAAATAGTACAGATGGATAGATTGGATTTTTCTGATCATTTTTCATATATAATTTGTCCAATTTGGAGTTACAGAATAAAAGTTATGAATTTTTGAAGTTTAAATAATATTCTGGAATTTCCTGATTTAAATTAAATCCAGAAATTATAATTATTGCGCCAGCATGACGTCAGCATGACGTCAGTGGTCAACTGCGGCTGGCTGAAGTCAAACCTGACGTGTGGGGCCCACACGTCAGTGATAGGGGGGTTAAACAGGGTTAGTTTAATCCTAATTACTAATTAGTGGCGCTGGGGCCCACTAGTCAGTGTCAGGGGGGGGTTGACTAACGGTAATTAGTACTAACTAACCACCTGTCCGACAGGGCCCACGCGTCAGTGACCCTGGGGGGGTCAAACCTCAGGTCGGACAGGTCAAACCCGCCGGCGGTTAGTCGCCGGCGAGGTCCGCGGCGTGCAGGGGCCTCGGGTTTCCTCTGTGGTGCTCCAAACGGCATGCGGCTAGGTGCGTTGGATAGCTAGCTCGACGGCGCGTCGGACGGTGGCCGTGGCTGGCCCTGGGGTGGCCGGAGTCGACGGCGGCGAGCTCGGCTGCGGCTGCTGGAGTTCGGGTGCGGTCGGAATCGACGTTGCAGGGGGTTTGGGGAGGCGTTAGTGCGCGCTGCGTGCTCCTGGTGAGGTGGGGAGCACGATAGTGCGCTCGGTTGGGTGCTACGGTGACCGTGGCCACGACGGCGACATCGCCGGCGGCGTGGAGCTCTCGGCCAAGGTGGGGCTAGGGCCTAGAGGTCGAAAGAGACCAGGGGAGAAGGGGGAAACGATCCGGGGGCTCACCGCGGAGCTGCAGGGATGGTTAGCGGGCTCGGGGACGCGCTGGAGACGACGAATTCGACGGCGACGATGGTCGGAGCCTGAAGAGGGGAATGGCGACGTGGCGGCGATGCAGGGCTTCCGGGGAGCTATGGAGCGGTGGGGAGGAAGAGGGGGTCGTGGCGGAGCTTCTGAGCTAGTCGGGGGAGCGAGGGGTGGCCGGAGACGGCTG